>NC_133333.1:189592855-189711404 GCF_042186555.1 Aquarana catesbeiana | reverse complement strand
AGATTTTGGATTGAATTCATACAATTCTTTGCAATAAGTATACATTTAACAGCGGAAATATATTAAAAAAAAATTATGTTTACAACCCCTTTAAGAAGTGGGAAGAGGCAGGTATAAAATATGTTTTCCAGCTCTACGCACCAATTTCTACAAATACCTACAGTTACGGCACACCATACAGACCCAGGCCAGAACTACTAAATTCCACCAGATTGACCGCACACTCATACAAAACATTCTCTTGGAAAGGGACAAAAAAGGTATGATATCTGGGTGCTATGGTATTCTCCTCAACCAACTGCAGGACCCCTCCAGGCTGCCCTGCAGGGAGGGTTGGGAGGGTGATATAGGTACTATCGATGGAGAGACATGGGATCTATGCCTCTCTGCCACTCCCCTGGTTTCAGTGTCTGCATTGCAGAGGCTATCCCACTTATACCTATTGCATAGAGCATAGAGGACCCCTTTGCAACTTCACAAATGGAGACTCAGGGATTCCCCCCTCTGTCCGAAATGTGAATGTGAGAATGGTGATCTTTTTCATATGCTCTGGAAATGTCCTAAACTTTTCAGATACTGGGGGGAGATCATAGACACAATATCTGAGGTATTTAATACAAATGTACCGCATGACCCAGTCATATGTCTATTAGGGCGTTGGATGAGGAAGCACTGGGCCCACCAGCCCACACGGCGATACTTCGTTTACTGTACATAGCTTGTAAGCTAATAGCACAATTGTGGATCACTCTGAGGGTGCCCACTAGGAGGAAATGAGTGGAGAGTGTAAATAAATTATCGATTAGAGAAAAATTAACATACCAACACAGAAATGCCCCACGCAAATTTTACTCATTGTAGCAGCCATGGCTAGAGGTTCCGGGCCCAGCTCCTCACCAACTGATCCAAGACAGATTATTGATGGGATGATACAAGATGAATGGTAATATGGGGACGATTAAACATCAGGACCATAAAAGACACAAGACATTACCATAGATGTTGGTGGGTTAAGGTGTTATAAATATATTGTAGTAACTACATTTTCTGTTGGGTTATGAAGACTTACAAGAAATACACTGGTTGTTTTTATGTACTTCTCCTTTTATTTATTTTTTATTTTTTTATTATACTAATGTGCCTCAATACTGACAGTGACAAATGGAGAGAGTTTTGCACAGATATGTATATTGCAATGTCTTTACTATATGTTCAATTTATTTCTGTTTGTTTTTTCAATTCTCCTTTCTGTCATATACTTAAACACTGGCTGCCTTGAATTGTATACTGTGCAAAACATAAAAAAAAAAAACTACTTTCTTTTGTGCTTAGATATGTTTGAAGCCTAACATTTATGTACTTTCATGTTTGCATTAACATGTACATTCAATTCAGTGCCAACATTTAGGCCTCATTTAATTGCAAATGTGATTTATCCTCCAACATTTTGGTATTATCATTATCACTTGTTTTGCAGTTATAATTTATTTCACAACCTAATTTTTGTCCTTAATAACAATTGTTTTCCCATTGATGTTCTCTTCACTTTACTCTGCTATCTATTGATTAACCACAAGTGAAATTTGTTATTGGGTCAGTCTTACAGGGAAGCAAATCATTAGTATTATTTGTTCAGACACCTACAATGCCTCTGGAAAATATTGGAATTGATCTACGATAATTTCATTTTATGGTCTAAAAAGCATAAATGTCACTTATTGGCCCAAGGCAGCATTAAATGGGAAAGCATGGTCTAGGTAATGTAAGTTAGTAAAGTGTACATGGCCCTTGTTTACTACCCCGGGAAAAAGAACATACTACTTTAAATAGTATTTTCAACCTCAATTAAGGATGCCAGATAACCTTAAATAACAAATGATTCAATGCTGTAAAAACTTGGAGGACTGACAAATTTAGTATGAAGCAGACCTATAATTAAAATGCATTGTTTCCATTAATCAATAGGTCACATTACCAATGTACATTATTGGTCTAAAGTAGAACTAAAGACAAAATGATTTTTTTTTTGGAGTGCAGAGGGATTGGAACACCCATCCGTTTTTATGGCTCTCTGTGTCCCCATTAGGGAGATTCTCTCTCTTATTTGTCATTTTTAACATTATAACTGAAGGTAAAATTACAAGAGGATCCTACATTTAGGGCTGTCCCCAGCACAGTAATAGAGGGAAATGTTCCAATAGGGACACCAGTTCGAATGTGTTTTTTTTTTTATTTCTGTTATCAAATTTTGAAAATAAAAAATCTTTCTTCATTAATTTAGGCTAAAATGTATAATGCTACATTTTTTTAGCGAAAATCACCCAAATCAGTGTATATTATTTAGTCTGTAGGAAAGTTATAGAGTCCACAAACTATAGTATATATCTGAAAATCAATCATACATGATGTACTGAGGGCTTATCTCATTTCTTGATGCCCAAAAATGTCAGGACAGCACAAGTATCCCCCAATTGAGCCCTTTTTGGAAAGTAGATAGTCCATGGTATTTAATAAGAGGCATGTCGAGTTTTTTGAAGTTAAAATTTTTTGTCGTCATTTTTGGGAAAATTAAGAAATGTAAATAAACAATGTTCACAATATATATTTTTTTTTTACATACTGTCACCAGTGCAGTACAAAGTCATCATGTAACTGGTGTGACAGTGATGGGGACACACTCTGACCAAAGCAATATAATGCTACTATAGTAAAATTGTACTACTCTGGGGAAATTTACTTTTTTTTTACACATTATGATTGTTTGTAGCAATTTAATTGCTGTAGGCAAGCATTTTACTGAATGAAATTGATTCACTCAGTTTGTTTTGTTGATTAGCTGTGATTTGCCCACAGCTAATCACATGGTACAGATGGGCTGTCTGCATAATGTGATCACTGTGACCAATCACAGCTAGCAACACAATTGTACACAGTGAATGGCTTGAAAGGAAGCCATTCATTGTTTACAATTGTCATGTGATCTGCTGTGATTGGTCCGATGGAGACAGCCAGTGACAGATTGCGCTGCAACTCCGTGTGAGGCACGATATTGGAGGACGTCATATGACATTCACCTGCATGACCGTCATTTTGCTATAGGCTGGGCGTGAACTTGTTAAAAAATAAATACATTTGCTTCTCTTACATTCCCTGATAGGACTAAAGAAGAAATAATCCAGCCTCCCCCCAAAATGAATAGCTTATTAAATATAAAAATGAATTTAGATCTGTCTCATACAGTGTTTTTTCATGACATATCCTCACTCTTTCAGGTTGAATGATGGCCACATTTTTCAACCCACTTCTGCCAAGCCAAAGCCATCATAGACTCATTCCCAGCCTCTAACTGGATATATTGTATGGCAGCCCTCAAAAATTCCACTCGCCAGGGAACACAGCAATTAAAATCAAAGCTGTTCCAGTGATGTCCCTCAGTGCTCTTATCACCTGGCCAACAATGCTCTTCCTCTCCTCTGCTCCCCTGCATGATGGACGTGGGTAGGTAGCATGATGGACACAGGTAGGCAGCATGATGGACACGGGTAGGCAGCATGATGGACATGGGTAGGCTGCATGATGGACACAGGTAGGCAGCATGATGGACACAGGTAGGCAGCATGATGGACACAGGTAGGCAGCATGATAGACATGGGTAGGCAGCATGATGGACACGGGCAGGCTGCATTGGTGGACATGTGTGAGGCTGCATTGGTGAACACAGGTAGGCTGCATTTATGGACATGGGTGAGGCTGCATTGATGAGCACAGCTGAGGCTGCCGTGTTGGATAAAGTTGCTTAATTCTGCATAAAATATTTAACCACTTAAGGACCGCCTAACGCCGATTTACGTCGGCAAGGCGGCACGGGCAGGCAAAATCACGTACATGTACGTGATTTGCCTCTCGCGGGTGGGGGGTCCGATCGGACCCCCCCCCGGTGCCCGAAGCGGTCCCGTTCTGTTCCCCGGCGATCCGAGATGAGGGGGAGGCCATCCGTTCGTGGCCCCCCCCTCGCGATCGCCGCCGGCCAATGGGAACACTCCTTTGCTGCTGTATGCTAAACAGCAGCAAAGGAAATGATGTCATCTCCCCTCGGCTCGGTATTTTCCGTTCCAGCGCCGAGGGGAGAAGACATCAATGTGAGTGCACAACACACACACACACAGTAGAACATGCCAGGCATACAAAACACCCCGATCCCCCCCCCGATCGCCCCCCGATCCCCCCCCAATCACCCCCCCCCCCTGTCACAAACTGACACCAGCAGGTTTTTTTTTTTTTTTTTTCTGATTACTGCATAGTGTCAGTTTGTGACAGTTACAGTGTTGGGACAGTGAGTATCACCCCCCTTTAGGTCTAGGGTACCCCCCTAACCCCCCCTAATAAAGTTTTAACCCCTTGATCACCCCCTGTCACCAGTGTTGCTAAGCGATCATTTTTCTGATCGCTGTATTAGTGTCGCTGGTGACGCTAGTTAGTGAGGTAAATATTTAGGTTCGCCGTCAGCGTTTTATAGTGACAGGGACCCCCATATACTACCTAATAAATGTTTTAACCCCTTGATTGCCCCCTAGTTAACCCTTTCACCACTGATCACCGTATAACCGTTACGGGTGACGCAGGTTAGTTCGTTTATTTTTTATAGTGTCAGGGCACCCGCCGTTTATTACCTAATAAAGGTTTAGCCCCCTGATCGCCCGGCGGTGATATGCGTCGCCCCAGGCAGCGTCAGATTAGCGCCAGTACCGCTAACACCCACGCACGCAGCATGCGCCTCCCTTAGTGGTATAGTATCTGTACGGATCAATATCTGATCTGATCAGATCTATACTAGCGTCCCCAGCAGTTTAGGGTTCCCAAAAACACGGTGTTAGCGGGATCAGCCCAGATACCCGCTAGCACCTGCGTTTTGCCCCTCCGCCCAGCCCACCCAAGTGCAGTATCGATCGATCACTGTCACTTACAAAACACTAAACGCATAACTGCAGCGTTCACAGAGTCAGGCCTGATCCCTGCGATCGCTAACAGTTTTTTTGGTAGCATTTTGGTGAACTGGCAAGCAAGCACCAGGCAGCGTCAGGTTAGCGCCAGTACCGCTAACACCCACGCACGCACCGTACACCTCCCTTAGTGGTATAGTATCTGATCGGATCAATATCTGATCCGATCAGATCTATACTAGCGTCCCCAGCAGTTTAGGGTTCCCAAAAACGCAGTGTTAGCGGGATCAGCCCAGATACCTGCTAGCACCTGCGTTGTGCCCCTCCGCCCGGCCCAGCCCAGCCCACCCAAGTGCAGTATCGATCGATCACTGACACTTACAAGGCACTAAACGCATAACTGCAGCGTTCGCAGAGTCAGGCCTGATCCCTGCGATCGCTAACAGTTTTTTTGGTAGCATTTTGGTGAACTAGCAAGCACCGGCCCCAGGCAGCGTCAGGTTAGCGCCAGTACCACTAACACCCACGCACGCAGCATACGCCTCCTTTAGTGGTATAGTATCTGAACGGATCAATATCTGATCCGATCAGATCAGATCTATACTAGCGTCCCCAGCAGTTTAGGGTTCCCAAAAACGCAGTGTTAGCGGGATCAACCCAGATACCTGCTAGCACCTGCGTTTTGCCCCTCCGCCCGGCCCAGTCCAGCCCACCCAAGTGCAGTATCGATCGATCACTGTCACTTACAAAACACTAAACGCATAACTGCAGCGTTTGCAGAGTCAGGCCTGATCCCTGCGATCGCTAACAGTTTTTTTGGAAGCTTTTTATTGAACTGGCAAGCACCAGCGGCCTAGTACACCCCGGTCGTAGTCAAACCAGCACTGCAGTAACACTTGGTGACGTGGCGAGTCCCATAAGTGCAGTTCAAGCTGGTGAGGTGACAAGCACAAGTAGTGTCCCGCTGCCACCAAGAAGACAAACACAGGCCCATCGTGCCCATAGTGCCCTTCCTGCTGCATTCGCCAATCCTAATTGGGAACCCACCACTTCTGCAGCGCCCGTACTTCCCCCATTCACATCCCCCAACGAAATGCAGTCGGCTGCATGAGAGGCATTTTTATGTGCTCCCGAGTACCCCTACCCAACGAACCCCCCCCAAAAAGATGTTGTGTCTGCAGCAAACGCGGATATAGGCGTGACACCCGCTATTATTGTCCCTTCTGTCCTGACAATCCTGGTCTTTGCATTGGTGAATGTTTTGAACGCTACCATACACTAGTTGAGTATTAGCGTAGGGTACAGCATTGCACAGACTAGGCACACTTTCACAGGGTCTCCCAAGATGCCATCGCATTTTGAGAGACCCGAACCTGGAACCGGTTACAGTTATAAAAGTTAGTTACAAAAAAAGTGTAAAAAAAAAAAAAATATATATAAAATAAAAAAAAATAGTTGTCGTTTTATTGTTCTCTCTCTCTATTCTCTCTCTCTATTGTTCTGCTCTTTTTTTACTGTATTCTATTCTGCAGTGTTTTATTGTTATTGTTATTGTTATTATGTTTTATCATGTTTGTTTTTCAGGTATGTAATTATTTATACTTTATTGTTTACTGTGCTTTATTGTTAACCATTTTTTTGTCTTCAGGTACGCCATTCACAACTTTGAGTGGTTATACCAGAATGATGCCTGCAGGTTTAGGTATCATCTTGGTATCATTCTTTTCAGCCAGCGGTCGGCTTTCATGTAAAAGCAATCCTAGCGGCTAATTAGCCTCTAGACTGCCTTTACAACCCGTGGGAGGGAATGCCCCCCCCCCCACCGTCTTCCGTGTTTTTCTCTGGCTCTCCTGTCTCAACAGGGAACCTGAGAATGCAGCCGGTGATTCAGCCAGCTGACCATAGAGCTGATCAGAGACAAGAGTGGCTCCAAACATCTCTATGGCCTAAGAAACCGGAAGCTACGAGCATTTTATGACTTAGATTTCGCCGGATGTAAATAGCGCCATTGGGAAATTGGGGAAGCATTTTATCACACCGATCTTGGTGTGGTCAGATGCTTTGAGGGCAGAGGAGAGATCTAGGGTCTAATAGACCCCAATTTTTTCAAAAAAGAGTACCTGTCACTACCTATTGCTATCATAGGGGATATTTACATTCCCCGAGATAACAATAAAAATGATTTAAAAAAAAAAAAATGAAAGGAACAGTTTAAAAATAAGATAAAAAAGCAAAAAAATAATAAAGAAAAAAAAAAAAAAAAAAAAAAAGCACCCCTGTCGCCCCCTGCTCTTGCGCTAAGGCGAACGCAAGCGGCGGTCTGTCGTCAAACGTAAACAGCAATTGCACCATGCATGTGAGGTATCGCCGCGAAGGTCAGATCGAGGGCAGTAATTTTTGCAGTAGACCTCCTCTGTAGATCTAAAGTGGTAACCTGTAAAGGCTTTTAAAGGCTTTTAAAAATGTATTTATTTTGTTGCCACTGCACGTTTGTGCGCAATTGTAAAGCATGTCATGTTTGGTATCCATGTACTCGGTCTAAGATCATCTTTTTTATTTCATCAAACATTTGGGCAATATAGTGTGTTTTAGTGCATTAAAATTTAAAAAAGTGTGTTTTTTCCCCAAAAAATGCGTTTGAAAAATCGCTGCGCAAATACTGTGTGAAAAAAAAAAATGAAACACCCACCATTTTAATCTGTAGGGCATTTGCTTTAAAAAAATATATAATGTTTGGGGGTTCAAAGTAATTTTCTTGCAAAAAAAAAAAAACTTTTTCATGTAAAAAATAAGTGTCAGAAAGGGCTTTGTCTTCAAGTGGTTAGAAGAGTGGGTGATGTGTGACATAAGCTTCTAAATGTTGTGCATAAAATGCCAGGACAGTTCAAAACCCCCCCAAATGACCCCATTTTGGAAAGTAGACACCCCAAGCTATTTGCTGAGAGGCATGTCGAGTCCATGGAATATTTTATATTGCGACACAAGTTGCGGGAAAGAGACAAATTTTTTTTTTTTTTTTTTTTTTTTGCACAAAGTTGTCACTAAATGATATATTGCTCAAACATGCCATGGGAATATGTGAAATTACACCCCAAAATACATTCTGCTGCTTCTCCTGAGTACGGGGATACCATATGTGTGAGACTTTTTGGGAGCCTAGCCGTGTACGGGACCCCGAAAACCAAGCACCGCCTTCAGGCTTTCTAAGGGGCGTGAATTTTTGATTTCACTCTTCACTGCCTATCACAGTTTCGGAGGCC
This sequence comes from Aquarana catesbeiana, assembly GCF_042186555.1. Classification (NCBI taxonomy): domain Eukaryota; kingdom Metazoa; phylum Chordata; class Amphibia; order Anura; family Ranidae; genus Aquarana; species Aquarana catesbeiana. The sequence goes on along the minus strand of NC_133333.1, from coordinate 189,703,204 downwards.
ATGGAATGCCCAGGTGGCACAAAACCCCCCCAAATGACCCCATTTTGGAAAGTAGACACCCCAAGCTATTTGCTGAGAGGTATAGTGAGTATTTTGCAGACCTCACTTTTTGTCACAAAGTTTTGAAATTTGAAAAAAGAAAAAAAAAAAAAGTTTTTTCTTGTCTTTCTTCATTTTCAAAAACAAATGAGAGCTGCAAAATACTCACCATGCCTCTCAGCAAATAGCTTGGGGTGTCTACTTTCCAAAATGGGGTCATTTGGGGGGGGTTTGTGCCACCTGGGCATTCCATGGCCTCCGAAACGGTGTTAGGCAGTGAAGAGTAAAATCAAAAATTCACGCCCTTAAAAACGCTGAAGGCGGTGATTGGTTTTCGGGGCCCCGTACGCGGCTAGGCTCCCAAAAAGTCCCACACATGTGGTATCCCCATACTCAGGAGAAGCAGCTAAATGTATTTTGGGGTGCAATTCCACATAGGCCCATGGCCTGTGTGAGCAATATATCATTTAGTGACAACTTTGTGCAAAAAAAAAAAAAAAAAGTGTCACTTTCCCGCAACTTGTGTCAAAATATAAAATATTCCATGGACTCAATATGCCTCTCAGCAAATAGCTTGGGGTGTCTACTTTCCAAAATGGGGTCATTTGGGGGGGGGTTGTGCCACCTGGGCATTCCATGGCCTCCGAAACTGTGATAGGCAGTGAAGAGTGAAATCAAAAAGTTACACCCTTAGAAATCCTGAAGGCGGTGATTGGTTTTCGGGGTCCCATACGCGGCTAGGCTCCCAAAAAGTCCCACACATGTGGTATCCCCGTACTCAGGAGAAGTAGCTGAATATATTTTGGGGTGCAATTCCACATAGGCCCATGGCCTGTGTGAGCAATATATCATTTAGTGACAACTTTTTGTAAATATTTTTTTTTTTTTTTTTTTTTGTCATTATTCAATCACTTGGGACAAAAAAAATAAATATTCAATGGGTTCAACATGCCTATCAGCAATTTCCTTGGGGTGTCTACTTTCCAAAATGGGGTCATTTGGGGGGGTTTTGTACTGCCCTGCCATTTTAGCACCTCAAGAAATGACATAGGCAGTCATAAACTAAAAGCTGTGTAAATTCCAGAAAATGTACCCTAGTTTGTAGACGCTATAACTTTTGCGCAAACCAATAAATATACGCTTATTGACATTTTTTTTACCAAAGACATGTGGCCGAATACATTTTGGCCTAAATGTATGACTAAAATTGAGTTTATTGGATTTTTTTTATAACAAAAAGTAGAAAATATCATTTTTTTTCAAAATTTTCGGTCTTTTTCCGTTTATAGCGCAAAAAATAAAAACTGCAGAAGTGATCAAATACCATCAAAAGAAAGCTCTATTTGTGGGAAGAAAAGGACGCAAATTTCGTTTGGGTACAGCATTGCATAACCGCGCAATTAGCAGTTAAAGCGACGCAGTGCCAAATTGGAAAAAGACCTCTGGTCCTTAGGCAGCATAATGGTCCGGGGCTCAAGTGGTTAAGTGTAATTTCATGATAATTTATGATGGTGTGTTTAGGGGCAGAATAAGGGGCGGGGCAGGGTAGGGGTTGGGTGGGGCAACTGGTTGCGAGTAACCCTTGAGATCTGGCTATTAGCTTAGGACTTGAAATTTTGAGCCCTGTTGCAAAGAAGCTAGCTGGTAGACAAAAACACTGGGGACCTAATGCCACATCCCATGAGAAGAGAAGTAAAAACAGGAGAATGCCCCTGGTCAAACCAGACAAAGAGGTAAGAAAGTATAATAAATGTACAACATTTTATTGGTATAAAATCTAATGGTAAACATCAAAGACAAAATTGGATTAAAATCTAAAATTGGTAGTCATTGGTAGTATTTGATTTAAAGATAGCCATTGTAAAATGTAGTCTTTTTTTTATCAATCCCTGAAAAAGGAATTCAATATATTGTTAAAAAATAAATACATTTGCTTCTCTTACATTCCCTGATAGGACTAAAGAAGAAATAATCCAGCCTCCCCCCAAAATGAATAGCTTATTAAATATAAAAATGAATTTAGATCTGTCCCATACAGTGTTTTTTCATGACATATCCTCACTCTTTCAGGTTGAATGATGGCCACATTCTTCAACCCACTTCTGCCAAGCCAAAGCCATCATAGACTCATTCCCAGCCTCTAACTGGATATATTGTATGGCAGCCCTCAAAAATTCCACTCGCCTGCTCGCATATTGCAAGTGGATTTTGAGGGCTGGTGAGCGTAGGCTGCCAAGGAGCGAGGGGGGGCGAGCACCGCCGGCCCCTGGATTGTATGGGAGTCCTTCTCCCAGGACTCATGGAGGGGAAGAGAGAGGAGAGAGCCGGCTGGATGATCAGAGCAAGAGGGACATCACTAGAGGCTTTCATTTCAATAGCCGAGTGGTCCCCGCACTCGCTGTCACACACAGCCCCGCCCCCTGATCCCAGGGAATTTGATAGACAGATCACCCATCCAATCCCAGGATGAGTGACGTGTATCAAAGTTCCCTGGCGAGGGGGCGGGGCTGTACGGGATGTTGAGTGGCAGGAACACAGCAATTGAAATCAAAGCTGTTCCAGTGATGTCCCTCAGTGCTCTTATCATCATGGTATAAAATCTAATGGTAAACATCAAAGACAAAATTGGATTAAAATCTAAAATTGGTAGTCATTGGTAGTATTTGATTTAAAGGTAGCCATTGTAAAATGTAGTCTTTTTTTATCAATCCCTGAAAAAGGAATTCAATATATTCCGAAACATGTTGGGATCTTCTATGTAATTGTCTGTGGTTTGGCCTATCACTACGAGATCAACCATATGTTTAAGACATCAGTCCTGTATTGTGTACACATATGACTACCAATTTTTGATTTGAATCCAATTTTGTCTTTGATGTTTACCATTAGATTTTATACCAATAAAATGTTGTACTTTTATTATACTTTCTTACCTCTTTGTCTGGTTTGACCACTGCCTATAAAGTCCCGGGGGCATTCTCCTGTTTTTCCAGCCTCTAACTGGACAGCTAAAGAGGAGCTCCAGTCATTTTTGTGTTTATTAAAAGTCAGTAGAAACTGTAGCTGCTGACTTTTAATAAACAGACACTCACATGTTCCAAGATCCAGAGATGTGCTCACCCAAGCCACCTGCTGTCCCCAGCACCTGCATCTCAGCCACCTGCATCTCAGCCTCAACCTGTGACAGGTCCCAGATGACTGTAGAGAGGGAGGAGGAGACGGAAGTGGGAAGTGGGAGTGGGAACATGTTAAAACCAAAAAAAGTGTAATCTGGGGAAGAGGAGGGGGGAGTCCTTAAAGCGGAACTTCCGCTTTTGAGTGGAGCTCCACTTTAAGGAGAAGTAGAACATTGAATATGGAACAGTCAAGTTGCAATCTAATGCTTGAGCAAATCATTTATTTCCTGAAACAGAAAATTAAATTGTATATACAGGGGCCCAAATAAACACAAAGCACCCGATTATAAACTATGAAAAAAAGGTTAGGACCATGACCAGGTAAAACGCGTTAGTGGGCATGGCTTGGGAGGAGGCTAAGGTTAAGCATTTCTGTCACATTTAAAACTGGGCTACACTTCCCTCTTTCCTTTTGTGCATGTTTGTATATACAGTTTTCCTACATAAACACTGTTTGATTCCAGTTCTCTGCCTCTGTATCCCTTAGGTCAAAAACCCGGTATCATTTTGTTCCAGTGAATGCTTAGATAGAATCGTATGCTGGCCATACACAAGACCATTTTCTAATAATTCCAAACTATAAGCATCAGTTCACATATTCATTTATATGTATATATATATATATATATATATATATATATATATATATATACATAGTGGCTGGATGGCTGTAGGTTGCCTTATATGTTAAATTGTCTATCCAGTCAAAAGCTGGTAGTATTATGTCATTTAAGCTTCAGCTTTAAACTTTAGTCTGAAGAACAATAATTTGCAAAGATTTCAACGGCTTTCTTCAGATGTTAAAAAGTATAGTTTACACCCCCAAACCTTGATGCACCTCACAAAATATTAACCCCGTTGCGCCTAAGGGTAAAACAAATCTTAATGCCTAAGCCCAACTTTGCAACTTTAACATGTGTTAGTAAACCTGTACACATCACCACAAGTACTTGTGTATCCAGGTGGATTATACTGTGTTTCTTTCAGGATAAATTGAACTTTCATTTGGTGGTAAATGGTAATTGATATCTCTTGATTTGTTTTTATTATCTAAGGAAAACTGGCCCAAATTAGTAAAAAAAAACATATTTTTTAAATGTAACTGTATATTTTTGCTACTACCGTAACCTACCACCCAAAATAAGTTTTCCTGCTCGAGATGATCGCAGCAATACCACATATATGTATGTTAGTTGTTTTTTGTACCCATAGTACAGCCAGGAAACAATAGTGCACCTTTTGTTTTTTGTTTTTATCTTGCCTAAAACACACAACACTGACACTAACTGACACTGATACTAATTAAAAAAATAAAAAATCTTGTCCAAAAATTACTGACCCTGACCTTTGACAATGACCTTGACCTTTATTGTTTTGTTTTTTTCTAAACACACTTTTTTTTCTATCTCTGCAAGGACAGAGAAAGATACAATGTGTCTCATTCATTCACAGAGACAGAAAACACGGGGGTGGGTTTCACAGTGACTCATCACTGTGATAGCCAATCAGAGGCTATCACAGTGATCAGGTGACCCAGAACTGGACGTTCCCAGTCCAGATTGTTAGAACGGGGCTTGGGGCTCTCGGTGAGACCTCGGTCTCTGTCTCCCAGCACAAAGGGAGATATGAAAATATGTGGCCTTACAGTATAAACCCCAGTTCAGGGGGACCGCATATTTGTGTATGGTTGGCGTGAAGGGGTTAAAGTAAGATCCCTGAAATATTTACCTATTAGCCAGAGTGGTCCTTAGCTAGGGCCAGGTTCTGTGTGGGGCAGAGGCACTGATTAGTAGGTCAGAGCTAGCAGCCATGGACCCTGGCTATTTTCTGCTTACAAAAAGTGTTACTAAACCCAGGCCCCTGCATTTACTACATCTGATCTCCCACAGTACACAGTACACAGAACATTGAAATTCAATTATTTTAGTAAATATAAACTGCTAAATACCTTTTCTCATCAGCAGTATGTAACAGTCTTGTGACTTCTTTCAGTGTCCAGCCAAGCACTGGTGTCACGTACCTGGTGGGAGACTGAATTAACAAGGTTGGCCTCTCTTGTATTTCGAGCCAAGGCCCCACTGAAGGTGGAACAGATGGTGCTGATGGACAGGAGGAACACGAGTGCCAGCAGGTGTTGATAGCAGAACTTGCAGCAGGAAATGCAGGCTTGAGAAGTCAGGCAGGACATCAGGCCAGGAGCAGATGTGATGCACGCTGGACCAGACAAAGCTAAAGGAGTACTCAGCATGTACTGCAGGTTCTGGAAGGGTGGTTTGTTGAAGCTCTCAGCAGGCCTTAGACAGGGACATACTGCGATGACTGGAGCAGTTACGCTCTGCTCTCTGTGTGTAGTGCACTCCTAAACCCTGCACCCTGTGTGCAATGCACTCCTGGTATTTAACAATGCCCCATTAAGACCCTCTCACTGTTAAGCAGTAATGCAATGGGGTATAGTTGAATTCCTGTGCCTATTCTTTGAGAAAAGAAACACTATATAAAACCCATGTTGTTGTTGAAATTACCTGCATTACACAAAAATTGGTCTGACCTTATTCTTTTAAATATACCATTAGGCATTGCAAGGTTTCCCCTAGTTGTGGAATAGTAAAATGGATATTTCCTGATTCCTTTGCTCATATTTAGTTTACGTAAATATTGTAGGGTACAGTGACAAGATCTTACATATCTACATTCTGATCCAACTGTTTAAACTCTCCTCAGCTCCCCATTGGCTGCAATTGTTGTGGGTGTCCTCAACAGCCAATAGTGAGCAAGGGAGAACATAAAGTGCAACTATTAAAAATTTGGTTGGTGTTTTGCCGTTGGAAGCTAAAACAACAGAGTGACAGAAGATAAACAGGTACCCAAAAGAGGCACAGAAAACTTGTGGAAACATGGAGTGAGAGCAGAGGCAGATGTAACCCTGGATGACACCAAGTACATGATACTCCAAGGATTCAGGAGGAAGCAGGACTCAAGGTGCCTGGACATTCAGTGGCAGTAATGCTGCGTACATACGAGCTGACTTTTCAACCGAACTGGTCCGACGGTCTATCCGACGGACTTTAGGTGGACTTCCGGAGGACTTTCCGAAACAAACGGACTTGCCTACACACGATCACACCAAAGTCCGACTGATTCGTACGTGATGACGTACGACCGGACTAAAATAAGGAAGTTGATAGCCAGTAGCCAATAGCTGCCCCAATGCCGGTTTTTGTCTGTCGGACTAGCATACAGATGAGCGGACTTTTCTATAAGAATTGGGTCCGGCAGAGTTCCAACGTAAAGATTTGAAACATGTTCCAAATCTAAAGTCCGTCAGATTTTCGACCGAAAAAGTCCGCTGCAGGTCCGATGAAGCCCACACATGGTCGATCTGTCCGCCGGACTTGGTCTGTCGGACCAGTCCGGTCAAAAAGTCCGCTCATGTGTATGCGACATTGGAGTCCTGGGAAGGACGAAAATGCAAGGTGTAAGGACCCACTTGGTATTTATTAGAGCACCTGCAAGGTGTGATGGACTTTCTTGCTGATAGCTACCAGGTTGCAGACCTCTGACTCACATTAACAGTAAGTTTTAAAGCAGAAAGCACTGGAACAGAAGGGAGAGAATTTCTAGGAGCACAGGATTGCTCAGGTCACAGGAATGCAGAAGTGAGAATCTCTGGGCTCACCAGTGTAATGGAATTACGGGAGGAAAAGAGTGAGAATCTCAGGAAGCACTAAAGTCATGGGATCGAAGAAGTACAGGAGTAGAAGTTTCCGGGTGCACTGAGAGTCTGAGAGCAAGGAGAGCTGAGATTGCAAGAGTACACCAATGAAAGTCTCAGGGAGCACTTAGGTGGTGAGAACATAGGAATACAGAAGTGAGAGTCGCTGGGAGCACTGGGGTCACAAGTAGGGATGAGCCGAACACCCCCCGGTTCGGTTCGCACCAGAACCTGCGAACTGACAGAAAATTTGCACAAATGTTAGAACCCCATTGAAGTCTATGGGACTTGAACGTTCAAAATCAAAAGTGCTAATTTTAAAGGCTAATTTGCATGGCATCGTCCGAAAAAGGGTTTGGGGACCCGTGTCCTGCCCCATTGGACATGTATCAATGCAAAAAGAAGTTTTAAAAACGGACGTTTTTTCAGGAGCAGTGATTTTAATGATGCTTAAAGTGAAAAAGAAGTGAAATATTCCTTTAAATATCATACCTGGGGGGTACAGAGTGTATATATAGTATGCCTGTAAAGTGGCACGTGTTTCCCGTGCTTAGAACAGTCCCTGCACAAAATGAAATTTTTAAAGGAATAAGTAATTTAAAACTGCTTGCGGCTTTAATGTAATGTCGGGTCCCGAGAATATGGATGAAAATCAGTGAGACAAACGGCATGGGTACCCCCCCCCAGTCCATTACCAGGCCCTTTGGGTCTTGTATGGATATTAAGGGGGACCCCCCACCCAAATTAAAAAAAGGAAAGGCGTGGGGCCCCCCGGCCCTATATACTCTGAACAGCAGTATACAGGCGGTACAAACAAGACTGGGACTGTAGGTTTGTTGTTAAGTAGAATCTTTTGTAATTTTGAACTGGTACATTTTTGAAGTGTAGCTCCAGCCAAAAAATCTATTTTTAAGCTTTTTGGAAAATATAGGGAAGGGTTATCACTCCTGCGACATTTGTTTTGCTGTCTGTGCTCCTCTTCAGAAGATTTCACTTCACTTTCTGTCACAATGACAAATGTTTTTAGAAAATTGTGTTTTTAGTGAAACAAAGTGATAAAGCATCAGTGGAAAGGAGAAATGTTTTTCCCATATTATCTCTTACAGGAGAGAATTTCCCTTCCTAGGGGTAGATTTCATCTCACTTCCTGTTGTCTCCTTCCGTTTGCAAGTAGGAGTCGTTTGTAAGTTGGATGTTTGAAAGTAGGGGCCTGCCCTATATACTCTGCAGAAATAGTGGCCTTAGGTGTTGGTATTGACACAACACTGTAAGCCCTCACAGGGCCCTGCTGTGAAATATTATATTATATATCAAGAATTGTAATTACATGCCCCTGTTGAACAGGGGCAGAAAAATTGGGCCTTTGGTGATGGTGGTGGTGCTGGTGCCACAACACTGTAAGTCCTCACAGTTACTCTTGGTGGGGGCTGGAATGGGCCCTGCTGTGAAATATTAGCTCTAGAATTGTAATTGCATGCACCTGTTGAACAGGGGCAGACAAATTGGGCCTTTGGTGGTGGTGGTGGCGCTGGTGCCACAACACTGTGAGTCCTCACAGTTACTCTTGGTGGGCACTGGAACGGGCCCTGCTGTGAAATATTAGATCAAGAATTGTAATTACATGTCCCTGTTGAACAGGGACAGAAAAATTGGGCCTTAGGCACTGGTGCCGGTGCCACAGCACTGCAACCCCTCACAGATACTCTAGTTGGAGCGCAGGAACGAGCCCTGCTGCAAAGAATTGCATAAAAAATTGTAATTACATGTCCATGTTGAACAGAGACAGAAAAATTGGGCCTTAGGCACTGGTGCTGGTGCCACAACACTGCAACTCCTCACAGACACTCTAGTTGGAAGGCAGGAACTAGCCCTGCTGCAAAGAATTGCATCAAAAATTGTAATTACACGCCCCTGTTAAACAGGGGCTGAAAATTGGGCCTTAGGCACTGGTGCTTGTGCCACAACACTGCAACCCCTCACAGATACTCTAGTTGGAGCGCAGGAACGAGCCCTGCTGCAAAGAATTGCATCAAAAATTGTAATTACACGCCCCTGTTGAACAGAGGCTGAAAAATTGGGCCTTAGCCACTAGTGGCAGCACCCAGAAACAAAAATATTCTTACAAGCTATCAGCATGATCATTGAGGAGGAAGAGGATAGTCACTTAGCATAACAGGATAGTCACTCAGCATCAGCATAGGCAGTCTTGAAGGGATCTGACATTTCTAAAAATTGTATTCAGTTACATCAGCATCAGGTGCTTGGTATCTGGTGGTGTTTCAAGACTGATTCATTTTTATGAAGGTCAGTCGATCGACCGAGTTGGTGGACAGGCGCACCCTGTGATCGGTTACAAAGCCTCCAGCAGCACTGAATGTGCATTCCGAAAGAACGCTGGATGCAGGACAGGCCAGTAGCTCAATTGCATACTGTGCAAGCTCTGGCCAGTGATCCATCCTCAAGACCCAGTAACCCAGGGGATTTTCGGTGGGAAAGGTGTCCAAGTCAGATCTTGCCCCTAGGTATTCCTGCACCATGTAAAACAGATGCTGGCAATGGTTGCTGGAACCAACCATACCTTAGGGCTGCAGACTAAAAAAAGTGTCTGAACGCATCGGTCAGATGGCCACCTTCTCAACTGCTCCTTCTTTGACTGACCAAAGCCTCGGCAACACGTTGTCCAGGAACAGGAGTTTGTAACCTCCCAGTCTCTGGGAACGCGTTCCACAGACCTTTCTGCAAGGCCTCCAGAAGATGTTTCATCCTCTGCTCCCTCTGCGACGGCAAGATAAGGTCTGCAACCTTACTCTTGTAACGTGGATCAAGGAGGGTTGCCAGCCAGTGACAATCCCTCTCCTTGATACCACGAATACGAGGATCCTTCCGCAGGCTTTACAGGATCAGGGAGGCCATGCAGCGTAGGTTTGCTGAGGCATTCGGGATCCGGAGTCTTCTGGGTCACTAAGGATGACATGATCCGCAGCCACCTCCTCCCAGCCACGTACAAGTCCATGGGTTTCTTGGTACTGTAAATGACCCCTTAAACACTGGTGCTGATGCTGAGTGCCAGGCTCCACCTCCATGCTGACACAATCCTCCTCTTCCTCCTCCTCCTCCTCCTCCTCTTCCTGTGTGATCGGCGGGCATGCAGGAACACTGTTTGGATAAAGGGGGCCTTGAGAGCTAAGAAAGTCCTCCTCTTCCTGCCTCTGTTATGCATCAAGTGCCCTGTCCATTATTCCACGCAGCGTGTGCTCCAACAGATGGTCAAGGGGGACAGTGTCACTGATGCAAGCACTGTCACTGCTCACCATCCTCGTGGCTTCCTCAAATGGTGACAGGACAGTGCATGCATCCCTGATCATGGCCCACTGGCGTGGGAAAAAATAAACAAGCTCCCCCGACCCTGTCCTGGTGCCATAGTCACACAGGTACTCATTTATGGCCCTCTGCTGTGTGTGCAGCCGCTGCAGCATGGCCAATGTTGAGTTCCACCTGGTGGGCATGTCACAGATTAGGTGGTTCTTGGGCAGGTTAAATTCCTTTTGGAGGTCTGCCAGCCAAGCACTGGCATTATATGACAGGCAGAAATGAACACAGACTTTCCTGGCCTGCCTCAGGACATCCTGTAAGCCCGGGTACCTGCCCAAGAACCGCTGCACCACCAAGTTAAGGACGTGAGCCAAACAGGGCACATGGGTCAGTTGTCCCTGTCGGAGGGCATAGAGGAGGTTGGTGTAATTGTTGCAAACCACCATTCCTGGCTTAAGTTGGCGTGTTGTCAACCACCTCTGAACCTGCCCCTGCAGGGCTGACAGAATCTCTGCCCCAGTGTAGCTCCTGTCCCCCAAGCACACCAGCTCAAGCACCACATGGCATCTTTTGGCCTGCGTACTTGCGTAGCCCCTTGAACGCCTATGGAGCACCGCTGGTTCTGAGGACAAAGCACGGGAAGAGGCCATGGAGGAAGAAGAAGAGGAGGGGGTGGAGGAGAGCGGTGTGTCAGAATCACCAGTAGTGTCATTTTGGAGGCGTGGTGGCGGAACAACCTCCAACACTACTGTACCTTGTCCTGCATCCTTCCCAGCTGCCAGCAGAGTCATCCAATACGCCGTGAAACTTAGGTAATGTCCCTGTCCATGCCTGCTGGACCATGAGTCAGCGGTAATATGCACCTTATCGCTGACCGCCCTGTCCAGCGAGGCCAAGACATTGCCTTCCACATGCCGGTAGAGAGTCGGAATCACCTTCCGTGAGAAAAAGTGGTGTTTGTGAACCTGCCACTGAGGAACGGTACATTCCACAAACTCATGGAAGGGGGCAGTCTATCAACTGAAAAGGTAGCAGTGGAAGTGCTAGCAATTTTGCCAAGCTAGCATTCAACCACTGGGCATGTGGATGGCTGGGAGCGAACTTCTTTATGTGGTGCAGCAGCTGGGGCAAGGAAATTTGCCTGGTACAATCTGACGTTGGTGTACCGATAGCAGATTGCCCGCATGTACTTGGCTGTGACACACCTAATTCTACACCTTTATTCCTCTCAGTGCAGGTCTCAGAGAGGACTGAAGGTATAGTGGGGTTGGAGATCCCAGCTGATGAGGAGCAAGGAGAGGTCCTCTTTGTGCTCAAGCCGGAGATGTTTTGGCCATGCGAGATACACTTGAGACATATGTTGCAAATAGCAGCATGGTACACAGTACAGTAGCTGGAAATACGTCAAGAGCCCACACAAGCGCCTGGCTTCGGATAGCTATACTTTAGGTGCAACTGTGCAGGGTACACAGTACAGTAACTGGAAATACATAAAGAGCCTACACAAGCACCTGGCTTCAAGTAGCTATAATGTAGGTGCAACTGTGCAGGGTACCCAGTACAGTAACTGGAAATACTTCAAGAGCCTACACAAGCACCTGGCTTCAGGTAGCTATACTGTAGGTGCAACTGTGCAGGGTACACAGTACAGTAACTGGAAATATGTCAAGAGCCCACACAAGCACCTGGCTTCAGGTAGCTATACTGTAGGTGCAACTGTGCAGGGTACACAGTACAGTAACTGCAAATATGTCAAGAGCCCACACAAGCACCTGGCTTCAGGTAGCTATACTGTAGGTGCAACTGTGCAGGGTACACAGTACAGCAACTGGAAATACGTCAAGAGCCCACACAAGCACCTGGCTTCAGGAAGCTATAATGTAGGTGCAACTGTGCAGCGTACACAGTACAGTAACTGGAAATACGTCAAGAGCCTACACAAGCACCTGGCTTCAGGTAGCTATACTGTAGGTGCAACTGTGCAGGGTACACAGTACAGTAACTGGAAATACGTCAAGAGTCTATACAAGCACCTGGCTTCAGGTAGCTATACTGTAGGTGCAACTGTGCAGGATACACAGTACAGTAACTGTAAATACGTGAAGAGCCTACACAAGCACCTGGCTTCAGGTAGCTATACTGTAGATGCAACTGTGCAGGGTACACAGTATAGTAACTGGAAATACGTCTAGAGCCTACACAAGCACCTGGCTTCAGGTAGCTATACTGTAGGTGCAACTGTGCAGGGTACACAGTACAGTAAGTGGAAATACGTCAAGAGCCTACACAAGCACTTGGCTTCAGGTAGCTATATTGTAGGTGCAAATGTGCAGGGTACAGAGTGCAATAACTGGAAATACTTCAAGAGCCTACACAAGCACCTGGCTTCAGGTAGCTATACTTTAGGTGCAACTGTGCAGGGTACCCAGTACAGTAACTGGAAATACTTTAAGAGCCTACACAAGCACCTGGCTTCAGGTAGCTATATTGTAGGTGCAACTGTGCAGGGTACACAGTACAGTAACTGGAAATACGTCAAGAGTCTACACAAGCACCTGGCTTTAGGTAGCTATACTGTAGGTGCAACTGTGCAGGATACACAGTACAGTAACTGTAAATACGTCAAGAGCCTACACAAGCACCTGGCTTCAGGTAGCTATACTGTAGATGCAACTGTGCAGGGTACACAGTACAGTAACTGGAAATACGTCAAGAGCCTACACAAGCACCTGGCTTCAGGTAGCTATAATGTAGGTGCAACTGTGCAGGGTACCCAGTACAGTAACTGGAAATACTTCAAGAGCCTACACAAGCACTTGGCTTCAGGTAGCTATATTGTAGGTGCAACTGTGCAGGGTACAGAGTACAGTAACTGGAAATACTTCAAGAGCCTACACAAGCACCTGGCTTCAGGTAGCTATATTGTAGGTGCAACTGTGCAGGGTACACAGTACAGTAACTGGAAATACGTCAAGAGCCTACACAAGCACCTGGCTTCAGGTAGCTATACTGTAGGTGCAGCTGTGCAGGGTACACAGTACAGTAGCTGGAAATACATCAAGAGCCCACACAAGCGCCTGGCTTTAGGTAGCTATACTTTAGGTGCAACTGTGCAGGGTACCCAGTACAGTAACTGGAAATACTTTAAGAGCCTACACAAGCACCTGGCTTCAGGTAGCTATACTGTAGGTGCAACTGTGCAGGGTACACAGTACAGTAACTGGAAATACGTCAAGAGCCCACACAAGCACCTGGCTTCAGGTAGCTATACTGTAGGTGCAACTGTGCAGGGTACACAGTACAGTAACTGGAAATACGTCAAGAGCCTACACAAGCACATGGCTTCAGGTAGCTATAATGTAGGTGCAACTGTGCAGGGTACCCAGTACAGTAGCTGGAAATACTTCAAGAGCCTACACAAGCACTTGGCTTCAGGTAGCTATATTGTAGGTGCAACTGTGCAGGGTACAGAGTACAGTAACTGGAAATACTTCAAGAGCCTACACAAGCACCTGGCTTCAGGTAGCTATATTGTAGGTGCAACTGTGCAGGGTACACAGTACAGTAACTGGAAATATGTCAAGAGAATCACAAGCACCTGGCTTCAGGTAGCTATACTGTAGGTGCAGCTGTGCAGGGTACACAGTACAGTAACTGCAAATACTTCAAGTGCCTACACAAGCACCTATCTTCAGGTAGCTATACTGTAGGTGCAACTGTGCAGGGTACACAGTACAGTAACTGGAAATACATCAAGTGCCCACACAATCACATGGCCTCAGGTAGCTATACTGTAGGTGCAACTGTGCAGGGTACACAGTACAGTAACTGGAAATACGTCAAGAGCCTACACAAGCACCTGGCTTCAAGTAGCTATATCGTAGGTGCAACTGTGCAGGGTACCCAGTACAGTAACTGGAAATACTTTAAGAGCCTACACAAGCACCTGGCTTCAGGTAGCTATATTGTAGGTGCAACTGTGCAGGGTACACAGTACAGTAACTGGAAATACGTCAAGAGTCTACACAAGCACCTGGCTTTAGGTAGCTATACTGTAGGTGCAACTGTGCAGGATACACAGTACAGTAACTGTAAATACGTCAAGAGCCTACACAAGCACCTGGCTTCAGGTAGCTATACTGTAGATGCAACTGTGCAGGGTACACAGTACAGTAACTGGAAATACGTCAAGAGCCTACACAAGCACCTGGCTTCAGGTAGCTATAATGTAGGTGCAACTGTGCAGGGTACCCAGTACAGTAACTGGAAATACTTCAAGAGCCTACACAAGCACTTGGCTTCAGGTAGCTATATTGTAGGTGCAACTGTGCAGGGTACAGAGTACAGTAACTGGAAATACTTCAAGAGCCTACACAAGCACCTGGCTTCAGGTAGCTATATTGTAGGTGCAACTGTGCAGGGTACACAGTACAGTAACTGGAAATACGTCAAGAGCCTACACAAGCACCTGGCTTCAGGTAGCTATACTGTAGGTGCAGCTGTGCAGGGTACACAGTACAGTAGCTGGAAATACATCAAGAGCCCACACAAGCGCCTGGCTTTAGGTAGCTATACTTTAGGTGCAACTGTGCAGGGTACCCAGTACAGTAACTGGAAATACTTTAAGAGCCTACACAAGCACCTGGCTTCAGGTAGCTATACTGTAGGTGCAACTGTGCAGGGTACACAGTACAGTAACTGGAAATACGTCAAGAGCCCACACAAGCACCTGGCTTCAGGTAGCTATACTGTAGGTGCAACTGTGCAGGGTACACAGTACAGTAACTGGAAATACGTCAAGAGCCTACACAAGCACATGGCTTCAGGTAGCTATAATGTAGGTGCAACTGTGCAGGGTACCCAGTACAGTAGCTGGAAATACTTCAAGAGCCTACACAAGCACTTGGCTTCAGGTAGCTATATTGTAGGTGCAACTGTGCAGGGTACAGAGTACAGTAACTGGAAATACTTCAAGAGCCTACACAAGCACCTGGCTTCAGGTAGCTATATTGTAGGTGCAACTGTGCAGGGTACACAGTACAGTAACTGGAAATATGTCAAGAGAATCACAAGCACCTGGCTTCAGGTAGCTATACTGTAGGTGCAGCTGTGCAGGGTACACAGTACAGTAACTGCAAATACTTCAAGTGCCTACACAAGCACCTATCTTCAGGTAGCTATACTGTAGGTGCAACTGTGCAGGGTACACAGTACAGTAACTGGAAATACATCAAGTGCCCACACAATCACATGGCCTCAGGTAGCTATACTGTAGGTGCAACTGTGCAGGGTACACAGTACAGTAACTGGAAATACGTCAAGAGCCTACACAAGCACCTGGCTTCAAGTAGCTATATCGTAGGTGCAACTGTGCAGGTTACACAATACAGTAACTGGAAATACTTCAAGAGCCTACACATGCACCTGGCTTCAGGTAGCTATGCTGTAGGTGCAACTGTGCAGGGTACACAGTACAGTAACTGGAAATACTGTAAAAACACCTGCCTACCTGTCAGTATATTAGGAAAAAAAGAACAGGATCTAGCTAAACTGAATACAGATATATATATATACACACACAACACCTGGGATGCATATATATACACAATACACTGTAAGTGCAGCTAACTGACCCGACCTGCTTACTCTATGTAACTTAAATCAAATGACACTGTCTCTCTGTCTATCTATATCTCTCTAGTCTCCACCGTAACACACTACACAAGACCGCCATGGAGGCGGCCTTATATAGTGTGGGGTGTGTACTAAAACCCCTGAGCCATAATTGGCCAAAGCCTCCTTGGCTTTGGCCAATTACGGCTCTCTGTACACACAGCGCTGTGATTGGCCAAGCATGCGGGTCATAGTGCATGCTTGGCCAATCATCAGCCAGCAATGCACTGCAATGCCGCAGTGAATTATGGGCCGTGACACGCCACTCGAATTTGGCGCGAACGGCCCATATAGTTCGGAATTTGGCGAACGACCAAACACATGATGTTCGAGTCGAACAAGTTGTTTTGCTTGTTTCTTTTAAGGTTCTTTGTGGTATAAGCCAAGGAAGCTTAGACCTCTGTAGTGTATTAATATTTGCCTTACTAAACATAAAATCTGCAGATACAACTGCAGGATACACAATGCATAGTATTCAAAGTATAACAAAATATGCCTACAATGTACAATGTCCTTCCTAACAAATAAGCATGTACAGTGTATGGGATAGGCATAGGTATACTAAACAGCTACATAACGTGGGCTTCCCATTTATGGAATCTTCTTAAGCCTAGGTTCACATTGCTGCAGGTTTGAAATTGTGCGGGTTCAGCTTAACTTGCACAATTTCAACCTGGCAATGCAGTTCGACTTCGGGGGGCAATTTCACAGACATCTGTGCAGGTTCCTGCACAGATGTCTATACAAATTGCCTCCCGAAGTTGCCAAAAGTAGTACAATAGCTGCCGATTTGGCATACGATTTGACATGTCAAATAGCATTCTAAATCGTACCAATGTTAACCTAGGCTCATGGCTCCTTCTTTTAGAGTCCCACACAAAACATTGATTTCCTCCAAAGTCTTCCAGCACTTCTGTTGCCTCTCTTCCCCAGAACAACTCTCTCTTTGTCTTTCAGAACAATTGTCTCTTTGAACACATGGCCTGTTAAAAGTCCTATTCCCCTCCCCCCTGCTACATAATATCCTTTGCCTGGCCTCCTGTGCTGAGCTCATAAACCAGTCCAACTGGTTCATTTGCAATTCGATAGGGGAGGCTTACCTTAAAAAAAGCTTAAAAAATGTTTTGAACAGGGTTAGCAGTGCCCTTGGCAGTTTGTGTACCATAGATGGAAGAGAAAATTCCAGATGAAAGTACTCTAGACCATATGGAAATGCTCAGATGAAAGTCCACTCCAATTCAGCGGCCATCAGGAAATCATCCACATCTTTATCATGTTCCCATCTACTCTTCTGGTCTGCCTCATCCCATCTGGCTTGGTCATCTAGGTATACTGAAAAAAATAGAAGAACACATATATAAGAGTACCTGGGGCTGCACAACCCAAAAAATGCAAAAAATCGTTGGTTTCCCCAAGGGGTTTTTTAAGCAGCAAAACATTAAATGTAGATATATGAATAGAGTAGGTCGAAAATTCCGAATAAATTCAGATATACAATAGATTTATTATAAAATACAAACTCTGGTTCACGTTTAACAAACAACGACATAAAACATCACTCATGGCCAAAAGGCCCCCAGGAGAACATAAAGCCAGTTGCATGTACAAAAATGAATATCCACATGAATACCCCAATGCATTTCGTCCCATTCTGGTCTTCTTCAGGGGGATTTAGATTCTAGGGAGATATATCAAAAATAAAATTTGACTTAGAACTTTGGTCAATATACAAAACATTTTGGTACATTATAAATTGTGCAGAAAAATGTCTCATATTTATGGAGGTGTATTTACCATTAAGTAGACGATGAAGTAAGGATGCATCACGCAAACCAGATTGTTAAAAACATTCAAGCTCAGAGACCACACGTACCCCCTCCGCGCCCCCCAGGCGGATCCACAGTCCATCGAACTTACAAGGGGCCACACACTTGGACCTGGAGGAGAGGATGGGGGCAGGGCACCTGCAATTGGGTATATTAAAAAACCTTACTATTGAATATTCTGGAAGTGTCTAGTGTAGTTGAGCGACTACAGACTGGCCCTTAGTGCAATGAATGTTGATTCATGTTAATTAGACCTATTAATTTTAGTATATGATTTATTAATGAATTCAATGGATTATGAATTAAGTTAATTAGAATTAGTATAAGTGGGATACATTAAATGGGAATATAATGAATAGGGTATAATGCCCAATTTAGTCAAAGTGTGAAAGTGAGTGTGCTGGGTGTGCAGAGTGTGATGATGGAAGGGGAGTGGAGGTAATATACAAGCATGTTGCAAAATGCTGACAAATGTAGTGTAAAAAACAAAAACGGTGTTAAAAACAAACCAAAAAGTTATTAAAACCATAAGAGTGTGTGTAAAGTGCCTGTGATAGTGAAAAAATCACATGTATCATTAGGCTAAATAAAATAGAAAGTGTTTAGAAGAGGAATGCTATTGTTGAGGTATTGACAAAACCATATATATTACAATAATGGGGAAGTGGAGTGGCTATGCTAAATGGTGGTTGTAGAGAGCCCAAATAGAGAAAAGTGTAGCATGATAAGTTCAGAAGAGTACCAATGTCAGCCAGTCTTATGTGTTCAAAGCGCTGCACTTACCTAGTGTTACCTTCTTGAAGTGTATGATAGCGGCATTCCTGAGATCACCTCAGGATCATCTGGGAACTGCCAATTTATAATGTCTTAAGGATTGCCTACAACCTGCAGGTGCCAAACTCCTCCCCGTCACAAACTCCCCCACACGTCCACACCGCTAATCTAGCGGCATCTGTGTGGCCCCCTCGGCGTTCCAGAAGGCGTGAGCCCCGGCTTTCACCGTCACCTCTGACACAAATGCGTGACGTCACGACAGTCATGACCCGCACGCGCGTGACATCACCGACAGTCCGGTGGTGATCACAGGACGCTGCCGGCATGTAGGAGGCTCCCCACAGTGGCCCTGGAGATAGGGCCTAGCTCTGGGAAACACAATGGGGAGAACCGCAAAATTAAAAGCGTCTCCCCCCCAGGAAGCCAGATGGAGAGGGGAACAACCACCCAGTGACACAGAGTGGGCCGCGATGGCCAATGGAAAATGAACACTGAATGTCAAAACATAATGTTGGAACAAACATACAGAATTGAGTACATAAAATGTTGATTTAGTCTGGTGTTATATATATATATATATATATATATATAAAATAAATTGTTTTAATTATTTAAGGAGCCAAAGGCATATTCCTTCAACTAATTGGATGAGAAATGGGGAGGAAAAAAATATTGTTTTCCTTCATCCCAGGAGTAATGTTCTCCTATGCCTGAATGGTTGATTCAATCCATCCAGGCAACATTTTCAAACAATTGGGATATGCCTTAGCTCATGTTGGGTCTCTCATGTGTTAGGAGGGGAACGGGTGTTTAACCACCCAAATAGACAGAAAAAAATGGAATATATGAGAGTACCTAGGGCTGCACAACCCAAAAAAAGGATGCAAAAAATTGGTGGTTTCCCCAAGGGGTTTTTTAAGCAGCAAAACATTAAATCTAGATATATGAATGGAGTAGGTCAAAAATTCAGAATAAATTCAGATATACAATAGGTTTATTATAAAACACAAACTCTGGTTCACGTTTAACAAATAATGACATAAAACATCACTCATGGCCAAGAGGCCCACAGGAGAACATATAGCCAGTTGCATGTACAAAAATTAATATCCACATGAATACCCCAATGCATTTCGACCCATTCTGGTCTTCTTCAGGGGGATTTAGATTCTAGGGAGATATATCAAAAATAAACCAACGCCCACATATCACTTCCTGGCAGAACAGTGGGAGGAACGTATTACATCCCCAGCTGACCGCTACTTCCCCCACTTGTACCTGCTTTGGATACAGTGCCTGAGCAACCAAACAACCAACAGAACCGACACTCGAGTTACATCCCTCCCCAGTGGCCAAGGGGCGGGTGAACGAACGGCATTTGTTGGATGTTTGCATTTTTACTACTTTTTATTTATATTTCTTTGAACTTTGGATTTTATATCAATATTTTTTAAATAAATATTTTTGGGACTATATTATACTATGGAAGCCTTTTTCTTTCCCTGATATGAGGGTTAATTACAACATGATCATCGGAGCCATCTGAAGCATCACAGCAGCAGCAGTCTTTCGTGCAATATTACAGGCCTGATACCCCTGTAGGGGTTTCGACATCTGGTGAGTGAGCAATCTGAGGGGGATCACAGAAGTCACCATTCTACCCTGTACACACCAAGTCACTCTGGGGAAAACATCAAGTCTAATTGCTGCATGAAATGCATGAGACTATTATATATCTGTGTAATTGTTACAACATATGAACTATACTAATATTGAGACATATAGATACTGCTATGATACTGTGTATGGAATTCTTTTCCCTATAGGAATTAACAGAAGTGGATCCATGCATGTTTCATGCGTTTTCTGTTATACACAATATGCCTTTATTTTGTACAAAGTGCTGAATGTATTTTGTGGTGGGAAAAATATATTGCTCTACCAGGATCATATGATATTTTGGCATATACAAAGTTTTTTCTGACTACCCATACAGTAGCATCCATATAGGATGCATGCGATTATATACTGATCCACACATATGCACTTTAGCTATTTTATTGCATCCCTTCAGCACTCGTTTTCCATCTAATTACGGCATTTTTTCACTCATATTAGTTTGAAACCTTGTGATATATATAATAAAAAAATTACGTTTATATAACGTTCCCTGTACAGGCTGAGCCAAACAGGTCTCTCGGGTAGCGCCGTTTTCCCTATTATCTCCTAATACTTTGATTTCTGCAGGACACCCCTAGGGAGTGTCTTTGTTCAAGGGAGGCAGCAACCTGTACATATTTGGCCTATATATCTGTCCTAAGTGCGATTCTTTCAACTTTATCCAAAAATAAAATTTGACTTAGAACTATGGAGGTGTATTTACCATTAAGTAGATGATGAGCTTAAATGTTTTTAACAATCTGGTTTGCATGATGCATCCTTACTTCATCATCTACTTAATGGTAAATACACCTCCATAAATATGATGAGACTTTTTTTGCACAATTCATAATGTACCAAAATGTTTTGTATATTGACCAAAGTTCTAAGTCAAATTGTATTTTTGATATATCTCCCTAGAATCTAAATCCCCTTGAAGAAGACCAGAATGGGTCGAAATGCATTGGGGTATTCATGTGGATATTAATTTTTGTACATGCAACTGGCTATATGTTCTCCTGGGGGCCACTTGGCCATGAGTGATGTTTTATGTCATTGTTTGTTAAACGTGAACCAGAGTTTGTATTTTATAATAAACCTATTGTATATCTGAATTTATTCTGAATTTTTGACCTACTCCATTCATATATCTACATTTAATATTTTGCTGCTTAAAAAACCCCTTGGGGAAACCAATGATTTTTTGGTCATCTAGGTATACTAAACAGCTACTTAAAGTGATTATAAACAATCACCTTGGAAAACAATCCATTACATTTAAAATAAACAGACTCTGACACTGAACCTGAGGCGTATATCGCCTGGTGGGACTATGTCCGATGCATGCCCACAAAACAGAACTTCAGTATGCTCATTCAAGAAGTTTGTGAAACCTGTAGATCTGAGATCAACATGCTACATACTGATCTCCACCATATATCTACTAAAGTCACATCTCTAGAGGAAGAAGCCTGCAAATTCTCACAAATACACGCCTAGCCTCACCCTCAGGGACTTTCAACACCACCTTGAGGACCTCGACAATAGGGGCAGGCATAACAACATCAGGGTCCGCGGTCTCCCAGAGGCGACCCAGGATGAAGATTTACCCTCAACAATGTACTGGGCCGCCCAGAACTGTGGACCGGTGTCCAGACCCTGAGACTTGATTTGTAGGGTACACAACTACACGCTCAAAGAAGAAATTATGAGAAAAGCGCGCAACATGCACACTATTGACTTTGACGGCGCCCTCATACAGCTCTTCCCAGATCTGTTGTAGATCATTCTCCAGCAACAACGCTCCCTACAACCACTCCTCACTAAGTGATCATGATTTTCGATACCACTGGGGGTTCCCCTTCAGCCTCACTGCAAAGAGAGACAGGAGGTCCACCACCCTACGATACCCAGAAGATCTCCAATCTTTTTGCAGAGAACTGGAAATTCCGGTTCCATCTACTCCTGGCTGGGACCCCCTACCTGCTCCTCCACCATGCCCAGATCCCTGGATTCAAGTTACCAAAAGGAAGCACCCGAGGCCACACCCCTCTGGCCCCTCTCTGCCGCCTCACCAGGGTTGAATCTTTGCTCCTCCAGAGACCTTTTTGGTTCCGATGGTGTCAAGCATGTGTGGCGGTAACCAGGTGAGGAGTACAAAGACAAGTGTATCTTGCCTACAGTCAAGCATGGTGGTGGGGGTGTCATGGTCTGGGGCTGCATGAGTGTTGCCGGCACTGGGAAGCAACAGTTCACTGAGGGATCCCTGAATGCCAACATGTACTGTGACATACTGAAGCATAGCACGATCTCCTCCCTTCAGAGACTGGGCCTCAGGGCAGCATTCCAACATGATAACGACCCCAAACACACCTCCAAGATGACCACTGCCTTGCTAAAGAAGCTGAAGGTAAAGGTGATGGACTGGCCAAGAATGCCACCAGAACTAAACCTTATTGAGCATCTGTGGAACATACTCAAATGAAAGGTGGAGGAGCACAAGGTCTCTAACATCCACCAGCTCCATGATATCGTCATGGAGGAGTGGAAGAGGACTCCAGTGGCAACCTGTGAAGCTCTGGTGAACACCATGCTCAAGAGGGCTAAGGGGGCAACATACAGATGGGGGTACCCATTAGCATTCGCTATAAAAAAGGATGAACATGCCTTTACCCTGTCTACACCTGAACAACTACCGGACTTGTTTAAGTTCTTGGGCTCAGAAGTATTGGAGATTCCTGACTGGATTGATATTCCAATTGAAAAAAATGGGGGGATATAGGCAACAGAGGAAGGGGCAGAGGAGAAGGAATTGGGAGAATGAAGCACATAATTAGTCTTTTTTATTTTCAATGTGTACTGGACTTTCTTTTTTTTGTTTTTTGTTCTCTTTTTCCCCTCCATCTTATGCCCCACTCCCTTTTCCACACACACCCAGACACCCTTTTTTTTTTTTTCTCATCTGGGTTTGTTGTTAAGGTGGTTGAATTTTTTTTTTTTTTTGGTGTGTGTTTGAGGGGATAACACAATGTTTTTTGATGTGTTTCGGATAACCACAAAATGGGGGAGGGAGGGTAGGGTGGGGCCTTTTTTTTTTTTTTTTTTTTGTGACACGGGGATAATCTAAATCTATAATTATTAAAGAATAAGACACCTTTTTCTTTATTTTCTTTTTTTTTGTTTTTGTTTTTTGTTTTTTTTTTGGCTGTTTGTGACACGGGGATAATTTAAATAATAAAGGTGGTTTGGCTACCTATGAAAAAGGGTGGAAACAAAGGTCATAATTATTAAAGTGTAAGACACCTTTTTTTTTTTTTTTTTTTTTTTGTGTGACACGAGAATAATCTAATTAATGAATGTGGTTAGGTCTCCTATGGTAAAGGGTGGAATCATAGGTCATTAAATATTAAAGAGTAAGACACCTTTTTTTTTTTTTTTTTCTTTTTGGGACACGAGGATAATCTAATTAATAAATGTGGATAGGTCACCTATGGTAAAGGGTGGAAACATAGGTCATTAAATATTAAAGAGTAAAACACCTTTTTTTTTTTTTTCCGAGGGATTGGAGATCACAGGAGAGAGGATTGGATTAGGGCTATGGGAAGGAAGAGTGAGATGCGCGGTGTAATTTATAACAGTAGAGGGTGGAAAGGGTGGGAGTGGACCAGGGGAGATGGGAAGGGTGGGGTGGAGGGGGGAGAGGGTAAAGGATGTATTATGAATTTAATTGCTAAATAAGTATGGAAATGTAAATACAATGTATAAGATTACTTTTCTTTCCTCTACTGCTGTAAAAATAAGGATCATAGGGTGGAAATTAACGCATGTTAACTGTAATACTGTGGAAACTTTTCTTAGTTATTTTTTTTTTTTCTGGAGACGTGCCGCAGCTGGTGTACCCATGCTCAGACTCTTGTGCTCGGGGACACCCCCCATTAACAAACGCCTCTCCTCTGAGTGGAGGAAAGTCGGAGGCGTTTTTCGGGGTTTTTTTTTTTTTCCCCAACGGCATCGAGGACTCGTGCCGATTGGATTTTCCCTTTAGTGGTATAAGGGGACTGGGAGGAGGGAAGGGTTGAGGGGGGGGGGGGTTTCTTTTGGGGTCCCCCCTTCTCGTAGCTCCCAGACGATCGTACAGACATGAGTAGAATAAAATTTACCTCATATAATGTTAAGGGACTGAACATTCCAGAAAAACGGATTAGATTGCTTGCAGAAGTGGGAAGGTTAAAAACGCAGATCGCTTTTCTCCAAGAGACACACTTTAGAAGAGACAGAATACCAAAACTAGTAAATCATAAATTTACTGTGGCTTATCATAGTACCTCTCTCAGCGCCAAATCCAATGGAGTATCTATTATTATCTCGAAACAGACCCCTTGGAAGGAGAGTAAAGTAATTACAGATGAGGAGGGTCGTCTCCTAATTGTAAAAGGTCTAATTGGATCGCAGAAAGTAACACTAGTGAACTTATACCTCCCGAATGAAGATCAGGTTAGTTATTTAGAAACTTGCCTGCAAATGATATATCAGTATAAGGAAGGTATTTTGGTAATGGGAGGAGATTTAAATTTGACAATGGACCCCCTCCTGGATGCTTCCAGGGGAGTCTCACACCTCTCATTGTCAAAATTACGAAGAGTCAAAAAATTATTAAATGACTTGCAGGTGATAGATACATGGAGGTTGTTGCATGTTCAAGACAGAGATTATACTTTTTTCTCTGCAAAACATAAGTCATATACTCGCATTGACTACATCCTAATATCACAGATAGCAATAACATCAATGACGAATGCCGAGATAGGTTAATTCACTCTATCAGATTACGCCCCGACAAGCTGTATACTAGATTTAGGAGAAGAAGATCGTAGTGAGTGGCACTGGAGGATTAATGAGTCTTTACTAAAAGATAAAGAGTACGAACAAAAAATAAGTCAGGAAATGGATCTCTTCTTTTCAACAAATGAAACGGATGAAGTCACCCCACTTTGTATTTGGGAAACACATAAATGTGTGATGAGAGGAGTTTTGATATCGTTAGGGGCGCATAAGAAAAAAAAGCTTAATGAACAGATTGAGACTTTACTTAAAAAAATTCGGGAAGTAGAGTTAATACATAAAAAGTCTCAGACACAGCAAATAGAGGAGAAATTAAAGGGTCTTCGGGAGGATCTAAACTCTCTACTAATTGAACAGGCAAAAGCAAAATTGAAACATGGAAAGTGGACGCTATACGAATTTGGGAATAAACCAAGCAGGATGCTGGCTAAGGCCCTTAAAGATGCTACAACACAGAAGCATCTGTCGGGAATTAGGACACAGAGGGGGGAGATGGTTAACTCCTCACAGGAGATGGCTCAGATCTTTAAGGAGTACTATGAGGGTCTCTACCACTTAGAGGACCATCACTCCCCAAAGAGGCGGGAAAGTAAGTGGGAGAGGATAAGGGACTACTTATGCGAATCAGAAATGCCAAAGTTGACGGAGGAAATAGCACAAAACCTAGATGTTCCAATCACAATAGAGGAATTTAAGAGAGTAGTAAACCTCTTAAAAGTGGGGAAAGCACCAGGCCCAGATGGGTATACTCTGACATATTACAAACATTATGCGGAGAAATTAGCCCCAAGATTTATAGCTGCTTTCAACTCATTACGGGAGGAACAGATGCTACCCAGTGAGATACTGATGGCACATATAGCGGTAATCCCAAAGGAGGGAAAGGATCTCTCTCAATGCCCCAGTTACCGGCCAATTGCACTACTAAATGTGGACTTAAAAATTTTTTCTAAAATTCTAGCGATTAGAATAGAAGAGTTTATTCCTAAACTGATACATCCAGACCAAGTGGGTTTTATAGCCGGTAGGGAGGGGAGGGAAAACACGCAGAGAGTAATCAATGCAATTTACATTGCACACAGCCGACAGAAACCCTTAATATTGTTCTCAGCCGATGCAGAAAAAGCATTCGATAGAGTGGACTGGATCTTTCTCAAGGCCACCCTACAACATATTGGATTGGGTGATGGAATGTTAAGCTGGCTCTCAAATCTTTACTCAATCCCGAGTGCAAGGGTTAAGGTAAATGACAGATTGTCGGAACCCTTCAGGATACATAATGGAACACGTCAGGGCTGTCCCCTATCGCCTATTATTTTTATTCTTACACTGGAACCCTTTTTAAGGAAGATACGTGCCAATCCCAATATTAATGGCATTAAGACAGAAAGAGAGGAGTATAAATTGGCAGCATACGCTGATGATTTGATATTTTTCATATCTTCCCCAATTATATCTCTTCCGTCCCTTCTAAGGGAAATAAATAACTATGGGGAATTAGCAAACTATAAAGTGAACTACACTAAATCCGAAGCTATGGGGTTGGAAATAAAGGCACCTGAACTACAACAGATTAAGTCCCAATTTAATTTTAGGTGGACAGATTCCCACATAAGTTATTTGGGGACTAAAATTCCTAAGAAGCTTAACAGAGTGTTTGAATTAAATTATGCTCCGATGCTAAGACAAATTAAACAGGACTTCAGCAGATGGGATAGAGCGATCTTTACTTGGTTTGGTAGGAACAATATCATAAAGATGAATGTGATGCCTAGACTTCTTTACTTATTACAAACCTTGCCAATAAAGATCCCTTCGCACTTCCTGAAGGACCTTCGATCAAGGTTTTTGAGATTCATTTGGGCAGGGAAACCAGTTAGAGTAAGGAGAAACATCTTAGTGCTCCCAAAAGAAAAAGGAGGTATTGGTTTCCCAGACCCAGTGAAATACCAGGAAGCGTCGCAATTAGCTAGAGTGATGGAATGGTGTGCTCGTGAGAGGAAACCACACGTACAATTAGAACAAGCGACAGTTAAAATTCCTCTAGAGGGCTTGGCATGGATAGCTAATTCAAAAATACCTACAACAGTGAAAAAACATCCATTGATAGGTGCAACTATCCGCACCATCAATATGATTTTCAAAAAGACAAATCTTTCAACCTACCCAAGCCCTATGACTCCGATACTGGGTGCACCAGATTTCCAACCTGGTCTACCAGATCAGAGTTATGAGGTATTAAAACAAAGGGGAAGAATCAGGATTATTCACTTTTCTAGGGATAATCGCCTGATGACACAAGGCGAGATAGAGGGAGAAGTGACACCTGATTTAGATTACTTTAGGGTAATGCAGCTAGGAGCCTTTATCCGCTCGAAAATTAAAACTTACCCAGTGGTTTGGGAGTTATCCCGTTTTGAACAGAGGTGTTTAGAGGGAGAGAATATGAGGCATTCATTATCACATTGCTACGAGGTATTAACGAACCAAGAAGCCCCTCAGGAGCTTAATTTTATTCAGGCTTGGGATAGAGAGATGGGGGTAATGTTCTCCCAAAGTCAGAAGGTTAAAATTCTGAAATCTACACATAAGACATCGATCGCTAGCAGATACCAAGAGGGAGGATATAAAATCCTCACTAGGTGGTATAGAACACCATCCGTGTTACATAAAATATTCCCACAGACCTCAGATAGGTGCTGGCGATGTATGAGAGGGGAGGGTACTATGCTGCACATATTTTGGGAATGTGAGAAGATCAAGGATTTCTGGGAGATGGTGTAAGAAACGATTAAAGAAATTACGGGTGTATCTCTTGGGAACAACCCGGCTGCATTTCTGTTAAATGATGTTCCCCTGTCGGTGGAAAAATATAAGAACTCTTTACTTAAACACCTTCTCACAGCAGCGAAGGCCTGTATACCGGCTTTATGGAAGAGTTCAGTCCCTCCGACTAAAACACAGTGGTGGGTCAGGATTATGGAAATCCAACAAATGGAAAATTTGACCTTGATGTTGAAAGAACAAGATGAGAAATATTTGAGGATTTGGACTCCCTTCCTGGACTACAGAAGTAGAGAACAGGCAAGGTAGAGTATGTGCGATCAGACGGGAGTGAGGAGGGGGCATCCCCGGGGGGACTTTTCCCCCCTTCCTTTTTTTTTTTTTTTTTAGGGGGGGGGGCGGGGGTTGCTATAAGGGACAAGATGGGAGAAAAGGGAAATAATATATGTTTATCAAGTAGATGTAATTCAGTTCCACTTAAAAAGAAAATGTACCATGTTGTTAGATTATGATAATTGGAGAAGTAAGAGAGGAAATGAAGACTATGTGAAACACTTTATGTGGAATGTATTATATGTTATTCAAAAATAAAGAATTAAAAAAAAAAAAAAAAAAAAAAAAAGAGGGCTAAGGCAGTTCTGGACAATAATGGTGGCCACACAAAATATTGACACTTTGGGCCCAATTTAGACATTTTCACTTAGGGGTGTACTCATTTTTGTTGCCAGCGGTTTACATATTAATGGCTGTGTGTTATTTTGAAGGGACAGCAAATTTACACTGTTATACAAGCTGTACACTCACTACTTTACATTGTAGCAAAGTGTCATTTCTTCAGTGTTATCACATAAAAAGATATAATAAAATATTTACAAAAATGTGAGGGGTGTACTCATTTTTGTGAGATACTGTACCTGGCCTCTAACCCACACAAACGAGCTGGGGTAGCAATCCTTTTTAGACAGGGTTCCCCCTTCCAGTTGCAATCCCTATACTCAGATCCACTGGGGCACTATCTCATCCTACGAGGCTCCTGGAAGGGAACTAACCTTACTTTATGTAACATTTATGCCCCGAACACCAATCAAAACTCCTTCCTGTCCAAAGTGTATAAACGACTATTTGTGGCTCCCCACCAATATCTGGTCATTGGAGGAGACTTTAACCTGACCTACTCCCCATGCCTAGATAAAAACTCTGTAGGGCATGGAAAAATCTCCTCAGCAACCGATAGGAAATCGACCCTCTTTCGCCAATTAACCAGGAGGTATGCCCTATTCGATACTTGGCGCATCGCCTATCCATCAGCTAAACAATTCACCTTCTACCCCCATCCCCACAAGTCCCACTCACATCTAAAGTACTTTTTTGTCAATGTTCCAACCCTGAGAGCCTGTACAGGCTCGGATATCCAAGTAATTATATGGTCTGACCACGCCCAGATTAAACTCTCCCTAGCACTCTCCCCGGGATCCTTTAGAGCCTGCCACTGGTGCTTAAATGAGTTTTTACTCAAGCACGACCCTTTCTAGAATGGAACTGGAACAAACCCTGAAGCTGTACTTTGCAGAAAACAGCTCTCCTGAAGTTTCTTCCGCTTCCCTGTGGAAAGGTCATAAAGCAGTCTTCAGAGGCCAGTGCATATCACTCTCCACTGTCCTAAAATGTAATGCCAATGCAGCCTGCTGACTATTATTAGACAAACTCAGACACTAATAGGGCGTACACACGGTCGGACTTTGTTCGGACATTCCGACAACAAAATCCTAGGATTTTTTCCGACGGATGTTGGCTCAAACTTGTCTTGCATACACACGGTCACACAAAGTTGTCGGAAAATCCGATCGTTCTAAACGCGGTGACGTAAAACATGTACGTCGGGACTATAAACGGGGCAGTGGCCAATAGCTTTCATCTCTTTATTTATTCTGAGCATGCGTGGCACTTTGTCCGTCGGATTTGTGTACACACGATCTGAATTTCCGACAACGGATTTTGTTGTCGGAAAATTTTATCTCCTGCTCTCCAACTTTGTGTGTCGGAAAATCCGATGGAAAATGTCCGATGGAGCCCACACATGGTCGGAATTTCCGACAACACGCTCCGATCGGACATTTTCCATCGGAAAATCCGACCGTGTGTACGGGGCATTAGAGTCACGCTTGCTTTCCTCCCCGTCCCTAACCATTCTTAGGGAACTTATAAGCACTAGGGCTTGGCTGAGGGACATCGACCTGGGTAAGACAGAGAAAGCACTGCTCAGGCTACGACAGACCTATTATGACAAGGCTAATAAGCCACATACGCTTCTAGCAAGACAACTTCATGAGCGAGCAGTAGCTTCATCATCCACCCCTCTTAAAGATGCAAATGGCACCCTTCAGTCCCACCCCTCTAAAATTGCCCAACTCTTTCACGACTACTATTCGACTCTATATAACAACCCGAGTGTACCACATAACCCCCGATCTCCCAACCTATACCAGGCCATCCACTCCTACCTAGCAGACTACGATCTTCCTATTCTCTCCTCCTCTGCCCTAACTAGCCTCAACTACTCTATTTCTTATGAAGAAGTAGCCGACACAATCAAATCTCTACTGAATAACAAGGCTCCCGGGCCTGACGGTCTACCATACCTCTACTACAAAACTATTCTACCACTTTTACCCCACATCACAACTCTGTTCAACTCATTCTTGTCCAACACACCTATCCCGAGAGACATGCAAACCTCCTTCCTTACGTTGATCCCCAAACTGGGAAAGGACCATACATTAAGTTATTGGCAAATAGGTTAAACAAACAGGGGATAACAGGGGATAACACTCGGAGAGTCATTGACCTCATAGAGGTTGCGAACAGGAATAGATCAGAGGCACTGTTTCTCAGTTTAGCCCTTCCTGTTTGCAACACTCCACCGGGTCGGTATTAAGGGCCCTTTCCTTCGAGCCATTACTCACCTATACTCATCCCCCTTCAGCTTTAGTTCGAACCCAGTTTGCCTCTTCCTCCACTTTCCAGATTACTAACGGGACCCGACAAGGCTGTCCACTTTCCCCTCTCCTCTATGCCCTATGTATTGAGCCCCTAGCAGCCCAAATCAGAAAGAACCCAAACATTCACGGTATCCCTGTCCATATTAGAGACTTTAAGATATTCCTATTTACGGATGATGTTCTGCTTACCCTCACGCAACCCCATGTTTCTCTCCTGAATCTACACGTAGAGCTAGATCGATACAACGCTCTCTCAGGATACAAAATTAATAATTCAAAGAGGCCCCCCTCAATATACCCCACCAGACACCGGTGGCCCTCTCACAAGCATTTAAATATGCGTGGAAGACTTCTTCCTTAAAATACCTTTAGGGTCCACCTCACACCCACCTATGACACTCTCACTCTCTATAAAGCCAACTTCCCTCAGCTATACACCTCCCTTTTTGGCCGCCTTGTGACCATAAAGATGACAATTTTACCTAAACTTCTATACCTTTTTGAGACACTACCCATCCCCATCCCAGCTTCGCACTTTAAGAAACTCCAAGGCGATCTGATAAATTTTTTCTGGAATTATAAGAGGCACCGGATCGCTAGATCGATCTTGTACGCTCCCCTCAATCAAGGCGGCCTTGCGTTCCCCAACATAGCTAAGTATTATCTGGCTGCCCAGTTACGCCCTGTAGCCTCTTGGTGTACCCTACTTTCCTATAATCGATGGAAGTTGTGATCGCACCCCATCCACCCGAATTCCATGTTGGGGAGCTTGGATGTATCGCCCAGTGGATTACAGCTACTAGGACCAATGGCTCTCTTGCGAACGTTATGGTGGCGTGCAAAATCGACATAACTGCTTACCACCACTTCCTCCCTGGTCACCTCATTTCTATTCACACCCAATGTCCCAGATAGCTTGACCCAGCAGATGTCTCACTTTTGGATGAATAAGGTCTTATTTCGCTACGGTCAATTGGTGGATACCAGAACTAGAACTATGCGATCCTTTCAAGATCTGCAAGATGCCTTTGACTTGCCCAGACAGACCTTTTTTAGTTACTTACAAATACGCCATTATGCACAATCTTTGGTAATGAACCTTCAATTCTCCTCTCTAACCGAATTTGAAAAAATATGTCTAGAGGGCTCATCCCCTAAAAGTATGATTTTGCGCACCTACCAGTTACTGACCATGGATTTGTTACCAACCGGACCACGACATACCTATATGCGTAAGTGGGAGCAGGCCCTGGGTGAGCATATACCCCTGAATACATGGCAGCTTATATGGTTACAGGCCTCTAAGAGCTCCATCTGTATGCTCTATAAAGAAAATCAATACAAGATCTTATTTCATTGGTACAAAACCCCTGACCTTCTCCACTCCATATACCCCTCTGCCAACCCCCGCTGTTGGCGCTGTTGTAAAGATAGGGGGACGCTATATCATACCTACTGTACCTGCCCTCTAATCATCCCCTATTGGCAGACAGTAAAATCTTTACTCCAATCCATCTTTGGTCCCAGGGTGCCCTTCAACCTGAAAACTTTTCTCCTGGGCCTCCCACCCCCCCTCTTTCTCTAAATTGTCTAAAAAACTTTTAGCCCAAGTGCTAACAGCAGCGTGGTGTTTGGTGGCCCTGAAGTGGAAAAAGAGGGAACCCCCCTCACTGTTTGAGCTGCACTCCAGGTTCAGAGACGTTAAAAGAATGGAGTACCTGACAGCTTCCCTAAATAATACTCTTGATATACACAATTAAGTGTGGGAACCGTGGGTTATGTTGGAGATACCTACAACCTGATATCCTGTGAACCTTGACCTCGCGGAGGTCACTTGCACTTATGGCTGGTGCCCCCCAGGTGGTGCAGAGCTTCTAGGGCGGGTGGTTGTCCTCTCTTATTCTTTCTCCCCCACTACTCTCTATCTTGTTTCTCTCTCCCTTTTCTGACTCTCCCTAAGCTTTTCATTATACTCTTCTTCTCCTCCATTTGTTCACACGCACTTCTGCAGGTTAGACTCTGTTGTACTACAAAAATTCTGAATCCTACTTAACTAATCTGATAATTCCACATGTTGTCACTGGATGTATGCTTTGCATTTCTTTACCGAATTTTATCACTGGCCAAAATGTATGTTGATTACTTGCCAGATATATTCTCTCTACAGCAATGCGTGTCTTATATTTTATCTTATAATTTATGTTGGAAATTTTTTGAAAATCAATAAAATTGTCGGTTTTCAAAAAAAATATCCATAGAAACTCACAAGTACAGGATAGAGAGCTGCTGGAAGCATTGGGTAGCTGGGCTAAAAAGAACACAGTCAATCTGGAAGCACTTGGAAAACACACACACAAAATGCTTGGATTTCAGAATGTTAGAGACACTTGGAACACACACTCACTGCCTGGAACCGCTTACAGTGCTCTTGAATGGGGAAAATAATCATTATTAAGATGAATATCTTACTTCTTGTTCTACTTTCAGATGTTGCCTCTAGATATTTCTCCTAAATATTTTCAAACATAACACTTGTTAATTAAAAGATTCATATAGAGTCACACAAAAATAAGGATCTCCTGAAATATGCTAATTAAGGTTAGAGATGAGGTAATGGTGCCCACTGAAATCTAAGGAGGTGAAACTAGTTAATTTTTCTGGCTCTTTTTAAAGCCAATAGACATGCTACTGATGTAAAAATGGAATGGTGATCTGGGAATTGCCATGGTGGAAATATACAAATGTAAACAGAAATTTAACACAATTCTACAGGGAGAAGTTCTTTTCATGCAACCTAAAGGACAGCAATGGAAATACACAAATCATTTAACATGCTTGCTGATGAATGCATTAAAGCTGTACAAGGTGGTAGAGAACAGTTGTAGTCTTTCAGAGAACAGTACGATGTAGTCTTTCAGAAGTAAAAATTTAAAAAAAGCAAAAAATGTATGTAGGCTTCCCTTTAATATTGTATTGAGACGCTTATTGTAAGGTATCTTTTGAAAGGTTTAGTTCAGAGTGGAGCTTCGGCTGGAGGTTGAGGTGTTAGCATAGTCAGGCAGGCCAGGTCAGCAACAAGTCTTGACAGCAAGAAACAGTCAGAACCCAGAAGCGTGGTCAGAGACAGGCCAGAAATTCAGTAGTTCAGTAGTATAGCACACACCCAGGGAAACAGATCCAACAAACGGGCACAGTGTACATGATGTCCCACAATTTAAGCTGAATTGATTGTGATGGATTGACTGCAGCTTGAAGGCAGATGGAGCTAGAGAGTCCCAGGTGCAGATGTATGCAGACGGTATATGCTGCAGAGGCTCAGATTCCCCAGTGGCAGAGCTAACAGAGCCACGGCACAGAGGCGAAATAACCCAAGTTCAAACCCAGGCACATCACACTGCCATGCAGTCTGGATGGCATAAAAAGGGAGGGCAGTGAGCAGGCCTTTCATTTGCCATACCAGGCAACATGCCATTCATGGATGGTACATTGCAATTGGGAGAAGCAAAGCATTCCCCCTTAAAAGACACTTTGTCTCAGTGTTGAGAAGGGACTCTTCCCCACATCCTGTGTCCCAAAAGAATGTGGAGATTTGTGTGTGTGGGGGGGGGTTTATAGGAACCTGAAACTTAAATGGAAACCCCAGATATCTGCCCCTCCCAGAGGAATGAGTACAGGGATACATTAGTACCCCTTATTACTCATTGCCCAAAAAGTGACTTTTAATTGTTAGTGATGTCAACCAGCATCCCAAGATGTTTGTTTACATTCTAGCAACCAGAGGGTGGTCTTTTTAGCACCAGAAACATTGTCATGCAGTGGACTGCTTGGATGGTGGGAACAAATTGTCAGGTAGAGGGTCGTTGTGATTGATGATGGATTTACATTTGCTGGATGATGTGATTTATCATGGATTTACATTAGTGGACATTATTTACATATTTTGTTATAATCTTATTAAAGGACTTTTTTTAAGGTATCTCTGTGTTTAATTACTCTTACTTTTTGGGAATGAGTAAGAAGGTAAACTATTGCACCCCCATACTCATTCCCCAGGGTGAAGATATCTATGGGCCCCTTAAAAGGGGGTTTCAGATTTCTATAGGTCCCCCTTACAAACACCCACATCCTTTTTTAGAGCAGGTATGTGGAAAAGAAGCCCTTGTCCTTCCACTCTGGAACAAAGTACTGTGCATGGAGAAGGCTTTGCTCCCCTTGCAATGTACCCTACAATGTTGAACAGAATGTAGCTTGGTATGGTACAGAATCGGATCCCTATTTAGGGGTCAGAAAAATGATAGTCTAGAGTTACCAAATTTCAGGAAATATAATACAGCTGCCTAACTAACAAGGATTATAAACTAGACTTACACTACTGACAGCAAAAGATATGTTTTACTGGACCAGACCCTTAGTAACTCAGATCTGACTACCATAAAGTGAATCTCAAAAACTTAGGCACTTGGTATTTACCACCTCACCTCCAAGTACTTCTAAATACAAACATGAATACAACTCACTACTTCTTTCCATATTTGGACAATGTTACCTGGTAAATAAAGCTCATAATTTCACAGATGAATTCATGGTACATCTTTAGAGCCCATTCACACAGGGGCAACTTTGGATCCGACTTCAAGTCGCCCCAAGTCGCCCCTAGTCGCCTCAAGTCGCGCTACACGAAAAAAATCAATGTAAGTGAATGGATCTGTCTTAATGCACACTACTGCAGTCGCTCCGACTTCAGAAAAGGTTCCTGTACTACTTCAATCCGACTTGAAGGCAACTTGTACCCATTGATTTCAATGGAAGTTGCCTCCAAGTCTGATCACTGTTCATACTGAGGCAACTTTACAGGAAGCAGAAAAGAAACAGAAAGTAATTTCCTCCACTAAACAGCCAGCCCCCTCCTTCTCACACACAGCTGATAAGCTCTGATTGGCCACTTGTAAAGTTCCCTGTCCTGGAGGCGACTTCAAGTTGTGTTGTAAGTTGCCCCAAGTCGTGCTGTGATTCATACTCAAGTCGTGTCCAAGTTGCCTCCCAAAGTCGTGCTGGAAGTCGTGTTGTCCCTGTGTGAATGGGCTCTTACTCCTCCATCAGATTCACACTGATTTTAACCACTTGCTTACTGGGCACTTAAACCCCCTTCCTGCCCAAGCCAATTTTCAGCGCTGCCACTCTTTGAATGACAATTGCACGATCATACAACACTGTACCCAAATTAAATTTTTAGCATTTTTTCCCACAAATAGAGTTTTCTTTTGGTGGTATTTAATCACTGCTCATTTTTTTATTTTTTGCTAAAAAAACGAAAAAAGACTGAACATTTTGAAAAAATAAACAAAACAGTTTTATAGTTAGTTATAAAATTTTGCAAACAGGTATTTTTTCTCCTTCATTGATGTGCGCTGATGAGGCTGCACTGATGGGCACTAATAGGCTGCACTGATGGGCACTGATAAGACAGCACTGATGGACACTGATAGGTGGCACTGGGGACACTGATGAGGCAGCACTGGTGGGCACTGATGGGCACTGATAGATGGCACTGATGGGTGGCAGTAATGGGTGACACAGATGGGTGACACTGATGGGCAATGATGGGCGGCACTGCAGGGCATTGATAGGTGGCACTGAAGGGCACTGATAGGTAGCACTGATGGGAGGCACTGATGGGCACTGCTAGGTGACACTGATAGGCAACACTAATAGATGGCACTGAGCGTGAGGCACTGATGGGCACTGATTGGCAGGACTGATGGGCATTGATAGGTGGCACTGGTGGGCATGGATAGGTGGCACTGGTGGGCACTGATTGGTGGTATTGCTATGCACTGGCAGGTGGCACTGGTGGGCACAGATACTTGGGTGATGGCTCACTCTCTTCAGGACCGCTGTCCCTCTGACACAAGCCGGTGACATCTGACACAAGACAGTTACATCATGTGATCAGGTGTCATTGGCTGACAGCTGATCACATGGTAAGGGGCCGGGATTGGCCCCTTACTCCGATCTGTAATCAGCCAAGTCTCATTGACTCGGTGACCACAGAGCGCGTCACTCATGCCACATGTGCACAGGCAGCTCATGCACGGGAGGATGTCTATTGATGGCCATCTGGCAAATAAAAAGAATTACCTTCTGTACATATGATGTTACAAGTCTTTTTTTGTATCTTATAAATAAAGTTCAATAGACAGTTAATAAACAAAAAAAACGCCTATTAAAAAAAACCTATGAATTCTATGAGCCAAAACCAGTTCCTTTTCACAGCTTAGTGTTGTAGGAATAGTTGTTCCAGAGATCAATAATGATGCTACAGGAGATCATATAGAATAAAAATGTACAATTTGCCACTCATGTCTACTGATGCTGATACCACAGATAACAATAGTGATATGTCAACACTTCATGCATGCTTAGCTCATAAGTAATAATGAAATAGAGGACAACATACAGTTGACAGATGGGAAAGAAGTTATATTTGTCAGATTAGTATGATGGTGTAAATGTTTCTGAACAAATTCCTATCTATGTAATCATATTTGATTACGAGGGTATAACAGTCGCAATAGCATATAATTATGAAAAAAAAAAAACACACCACAGGAAATTCTTCACAAATAATCACCTTGACATGTTCTGTATTGGCATATGCTTTAACTGTAGATACATCAGCGTACATTCTGTTATTCTCTGCTTCTTTGCGTTGTGTATTGTAGCGCTTAAAGGCATATTCTAGCTTTGTATAAATGGGTGCTAATTGTATTCAGTGTTTGTGAGAATAAAATTAGAATAGTTTGTTCTGTGAACATAAAATTAATATAAATTCCAGGAATGTATGCTCTCTTCAAACACTGTTTAGAAAGAAATTATCTACCTGGATTTTCTGGTGAAACCATATAGAATGAAAAGTCGTGAACAGAGAGACATGTTATCATTGTGCACTTGCAATTGGATATCTTTTTTTTTTTTTTTTTAAATGGCTTCTCGGTAATTTGAGTTTTATGAATAGTCTTCTAATGAGTGGTAATTAAATGTAGAAGAACAATGGGAACTGGCGTTGGCGTTTCATATAGCAAATAAAGATCCACACGCTTACGCACTGTCATATACTGTAAGATGGAATTCAATTGCCATTGTTCCTATATATCATGTTTCAAGGATAAAAATTACAAGTAATTAGAGACTGTGTGGTCACGTGGATGCTTTAGCTTAGTAGTCATCTAAAGGTGCCCATGCAAACTTCTACCTGATCATTTAAATAATTTGTACAGTATGTCTCTACGGGTGCACTCACGCTGAACAACGCTCAGGTTCGAATTTCCCCTCCCCGCTCCCCGCTGACCTGCACTCACGGTATGTTATACTACTATGGACTATAAGAAAGTGTTCCTGGGAATATTTACAAGTGTTTCCAGGCACACTCCTGTGCTAACCAAACCAGTTATCCATGCTTCAGTACATTGTTATCTTTGAAGAGTTATGCATTCCGGCATGGTTTGCACTCAAATTGAAGCAAACTGTATTGGACCAAATGTGAACCATGCCCAGGACCACCTCTTCCAAGTGGTCCCAGACGCAGTACACTTAACTGATCCTGGGCATAGCTTGGGGAACTCGCACTACACACATTAACTAGCCCAATGGAATGAACCATGCACAGGATCAGTTAAAAGTGCTGGTGTGAGTGCACCCTAAAAAGAAAAAATCTAAGCATATGCAACATTGATGTTCTTATCAGTTTGCATCAAAAGAGAAAAAACTTGGCAGGTTTAAAATTATTAATTTGTTTATAGCATGGTTACAAAATGTGTGACATAGTCAATTTTATTTATTTTTTCCTTTTTTAACCAGTTCCGGAGCAGCCGCCGCAGTTGTACTGAGGCAGGTTGGCTCAGCTGGGCGAAGCGGCGTTACCTTATGTTGGCCGTGATGATCGGATTTTCTTCAGAACCTATCAGCACCCAGGCCCAGGCCAATGATTTCTGGCCTGGACCTGGTGATCAGTTCTGGTGAATGAAATCCTTTCCCTGCCTGTGTAAGTATAAACACAGGCAGGGGAAGTGATGTCATCTCCCCTTGTGGAACTCTTTTCGTTCCAGAGATAGGAGACAAGACATCTCAGAGTAAGTTGCACCAACACTACACTGACACAGTACACACAGGCACACTTGTCACCCCCCTGATCACCCCCGATTCCCCCCCCCCCAGTTAACCCCTTCACTCCCTGTCACGGTGTCACCCAGTGCAGTGTTCATATTTTTTTTTGATCACCGTACTGGTGTCATTTGTGACAATAATCTGTGTTAGGGTACTTAGTAGTAGGCCCAGATAGGTCTAGGGACCGTCCTAAAACACCTAATAAAGGTTTACCCCTTGATCACCCCCTGTCACCATTGATCACCGTATTAGTGTCACGGGTGACGCTAGTTAGTTAGTTATTTTTTTATAGCGTCAGAGCAGATCTTGCAGTTCATGCATTTCAATGACAATGAACTTAGTAGTCCTTGGGGTGACCCTGGGTACGATCGGCTCCACAAAATTCAGCCCCTCGTAAACCACTTCAACTAACAGTTTGCAGCCTTGCTTACTCCCGATCAAGCTGTCTGTGTTGATCAGTCCCTGATTATGTTTTCTGGCTGCTTGTCTATCAAACAGTATCTTCCCAGCAAGCGTGCCAGATATGGGGTCAAGATGTATAAGCTCTGTGACAGGGCAACAGGCAATACAAATAGTTTTATGGTTTACGAGGGAAGAGATAGCCATGTGAAGTCCAAGAACTGCCCAGACTACATAGGGAGCATGGTAAGATTGTGTGGGACTTGGTGTCACCCTTATTCAGAAAGGGGTAGCACTTGTATGTGAACAATTATTACACGAGCGTGACACTTTTTTAGTCACCTTTTTGATTGTGGAATTGGCGCATGTGGCACCGTGCGATCTAATCACTGGGGCTTCCCCCAACGGCTTGTAGAATCCTGACTTAGACAGGGAAGAGAGCCTGCTTGAAATGTAATAATTTGTTAGCAGTGAAGTGAAGGGTTACACGGAATGTTTTCATTCTGTCCTCCCTTCACGCAGATACGACTGTCCAAATTCCTACGGTGACTGGTGTTGTGGAGAAACCCCTCTCTGTCCACGAATACAACCTTAACATGGGAGGGGTGGACCTCAATGAACAGTTGTTGGTGCCGTACCTAATTGCCCGTAAAGCCAGACGCTGGTACAAAAAAGTGTCTGTATATTTATTCCAATTGGCTCTTCTGACTGCTTATGTACTATACAAAGCTTCAAGTCCAACTGGATCCT
Source organism: Aquarana catesbeiana (assembly GCF_042186555.1). Lineage (NCBI taxonomy): Eukaryota > Metazoa > Chordata > Amphibia > Anura > Ranidae > Aquarana > Aquarana catesbeiana. The sequence continues at coordinate 189,663,096 of NC_133333.1, read as the reverse complement.
TCCCAACGCAAATGCAGTGAATCGGCTGTATGAGAGGCATTTTCCATATGTCCTCCCTGGTACCCCTACCCAAAAAAATCCCCAAAGAAGATGTTGTGTCTGCAGAAAATGTGGATTTAGGCGTGACATCCACTTTTATTGTCCCTCCTGACCTGACCAACCTGGTCTCTGCTTCGGTGACTTCAAAATTAAAATTAAAAATGGTGATTTCACGCCTCTCTACCTATCATAGTTCCGGAGGCCATGAAATGTCAAGATAGCACAACCCCCCCCCCAAATGACCCCATTCTGGAAAGTAGACACTTCAAGCTATTTGCTGAGAGTCTTCTTGTGTCCATGGAATATTTTATATTTTGCCACAAGTTTCGGGAAAATTATAATTCTTTTTTATTTTTATTTTTTTACACAAAGTTGTCACTAAATGATATATTGTTCAGGCATGGCATAGTTATTTGTGGAATTACAACCTAAAATACATTCTGCTGCTTCTCCGGAGTATGGAGATACCACATGTGTGAGACTTTTTGGGAGCCTAGCCGCGTACAGGATCCCAAAAACCGCCTTCAGGCTTTCTAAAGGTGTAAAATTGTCATTTCACTTCCTCACTACCTATCACAGTTACGGAGGCCCTGAAATGTCCAGATAGCACAAACCCTCCCCCAAATGACCCCATTTTGGTAAGTAGACACCCCAAGTAGGGATGGGCTGAACGGACCCCTGTTTGGTTCGGACCAGAACTTTCTGAACACAGCGAACGTTCGGACCTGCATAACGAACCTCATTAAAGTCAGTGGGACCCGATTGTCAAATATCAAAAGTGCCCATTTTGAAAGCTTAAATGCAAGTAATTAGGCATACAATGGTTATAGGGGTCCAGGTCCTGCCCTGGGAGACATGGATCAATACAAAAAAAAGTTTGTGAAAAACGTCATTTTTAAATGAGCAGAGATTTTTAAAGTGAAAGCCTAAAAATGAAAAATTCCTTCCAATATAGTGCCAGGGGAGTCTAACTGTAAAGATCTGTACCATGTCTAGAATCTGCTGCAACAATGATTGAATTTATAAAGCCATAAAAATGAAATTTTTCCTGCAAACTGCCTTTATTTTGCTGAGCAACAGCCGGGGAGCCAGTATGTATGATGAGGCCACAATGTAGTGCACTGGGAACAAGATTAGATATTTTTTGGGTACATTCTGGTGTCACATTGACTTTGGATTGAAGGATGAGTTAAAATTGGTCTTTGGCTGTCGGTGGTGCCTTCCCACCGTCACCCTATAGAAATAATCTTGATGGAAGCAAGAATGTGGGTGGCAGGGACTGTATTTTTTTTTCCACTGCAGAAGATGGGGCAGAGAAATTTACCGGCTACAGTCTACAGCTGGTGGTGTGCTGCTGGTAGATGAGCTGCTAGGACCTTGGACACCCTGTGCTATACCATCATCCCTGTCAGTGGAGGCTGCTGAAAGGTAATGAATCTGTATCGCAGGGGCAGACTGAAGTGGGTAAGGAGGAGGAGGAGGAGGGACAGATTTGTGCCCCTTTTGTGTGGCGTTTAGGTGCCTATGGGCTGAGTGATTGGACGTTAAATGCCTTGTTAGGCATGTGGTACCCAAATGGTTGGTATTTTTGCTACGTTTGATGTGCTGTGACACAGTTTGCAGATAGCAACAGTGCGATCTGCTGCAGATGTGCTGAAAAAGGCCCAAACAGCTGAGCTGTGGGGAGTGGGCCAGGAGATAACAGCTGCAGAATGTGATGGAATAGGGTGGCTGCTCTCTACTCTTTCTTGATGCGGACCTCCTTGGGGTTGTGCCGCCTCACCTTCAGTTTCCTCCTCTGCTCTATCTGGCTGCTTGTGTGACAGAGGATGAGGAGAATGAGGAAGGTTTAGTAAGCCAGTCCACCATCTCCTCTGCATGCTGTGGCTGGATAGCATGGGCAAACTCACTAAACAGAGGAAATGATGCCCTGCCTGAGGACTGACCACCAGTCCCTGCACAAAATTACATTTTTAAAGGAATAAAAGTCATTTAAAACTGCTTGCAGCTTTAATGTAATGTCGGGTCCTGGCAATATGGATGAAAATCAGTGAGACAAATGGCATGGGTACCCCCCAGTCCATTACCAGGCCCTTTGGGTCTTGTAAGGATATTAAGGGGAACACCCAAATTAAAAAAAGGAAAGGCGTTGGGAAACCAGGCCCTATATACTCTGAACAGCAGTATACAGGCGGTGCAAACAAAACAGGGACTGTAGGTTTGTTGTTAAGTAGAATCTGTTTGTAATTTTGAACTGGTATATTTTTAACGTGTTTAGCTCCAGCCAAAAAATCTATTTTAAGCTTTTTGGAAAACATAGGGAAGGGTTATCACCCCTTTGACATTTGTTTTGCTGTCTGTGCTCCTCCTCAGAAGATTTCACCTCACTTTCTGTCACAATGACAAATGTTTTTAGAAAATTTGGGGTTTTTAGTGAAACAAGGATTGGTGATAAAGCATCAGTGGAAAGGAGAAATGCTTTAACCATATTAACTCTTACAGGAGAGAATTTCCCTTCCTAGGGGTAGATTTCATCTCACTTCCTGTTGTCTCCTTCCGTTTGTAAGTTGGATGTTTGAAAGTAGGGGCCTGACCTATATACTCTGTAGAAATCGGGGGCTTGGGTGTTGGTGTTGCCACAATACTGCAAGCCCTCACAGGGCCCTGCTGTGAAATATTAGATCAAGAATTGTAATGACAAGCCCCTGTTGAACAGGGGCAGAAAATTGGGCCTTTGGTGATGGTGGTGGTGCTGGTGCCACAACACTGTAAGTCCTCACAGTTACTCTTGGTGGGCGCTGAAACGGGCCCTGCTGTGAAATATTAGATCAAGAATTGTAATTACATGTCCCTGTTGAACAGGGGCAGAAAAATTGGGCCTTAGGCACTGGTGCTGGTGCCACAACACTGCAACCCCTCACAGATACTCTAGTTGGAGCACAGGAACGAGCCCTGCTGCAAAGTATTGCATCAAAAATTGTAATTACACTCCCCTGTTAAGCAGAGACTGAAAAATTGGGCCTTAGGCACTGGTGCTGGTGCCACAACACTGCAACCCCTCACAGATACTCTAGTTGGAGCTCAGGAATGAGCCCTGCTGCAAAATATTGCATCAAAAATTGTAATTACACGCCCCTGTTAAACAGGGGCAGAAAAATTGGGCCTTAGGCACTGGTGCTGGTGCCACAACACTGCAACCATTCACAGATACTCTAGTTGGAGCGCAGGAACAAGCCCTGCTGCAAAGTATTGCATCAAAAATTGTAATTACATGCCCCTGTTAAACAAGGGCAGAAAAATTGGGCCTTAGGCACTGGTGCTAGTGCCACAACACTGCAACCTCTCACAGATACTCTAGTTGGAGCGCAGAAACGAGCCCTGCTGCAAAGTATTGCATCAAAAATTGTAATTACGCTCCCCTGTTAAATAGGGGCTAAAAAATTGGGCCTTAGGCACTGGTGCTGCTGCCACAACACTGCAACCCCTGACAGATACTCTAGTTGGAGCGCAGGATTGAGCCCTGCTTCAAAGTATTGCATCAAAAATTGAAATTACACGCCCCTGTTAAACAGGGGCTGAAAAATTGGGCCTTAGGCACTGGTTCTGGTGCTACAACACTGCAACCGCTCACAGATACTCTAGTTGAGCGCAGCAACGAACCCTCCTGCAAAATATTGCATCAAAAATTGTAATTACACACCCCTGTTAAACAGGGGCTGAAAAATTGGGCCTTAGCCACTGGAAGCGGCGCCCAGAACCAAAAATGTTCTTACAAGATATCAGCATGATCATTGAGGAGGAAGAGGATAATCACTCAGCATAACAGGATAGTCACTCAGCATCAGCATAGGCAGACTTGAAGGGATCTCACATTTCAAAAAAAATGATTTGGTTACTTTAGCATCAGGTGCTTGGTAGCTGGTGGTGATCCAAGACTGATTCATTTTTATGAAGGTCAGTCAATCGACCGAGTCGGTGGACAGATGCACCCTGTGATTGGTTACAAAGCCTCCAGCAGCACTGAATGTGCGTTCCGAAAGAACGCTGGATGCAAGACAGGCCAGCAGCTCAATTGCATACTGTGCAAGCTCTGGCCAGTGATCCATCCTCAAGACCCAGTAGCCCAGGGGATTTTCGGTGGGAAAGGTGTCCAATTCAGATCTTGCCCCTAGGTATTCCTGCACCATGTAAAACAAACGCTGGCGATGGTTGCTGGAACTGATCATACCTTAGGGCTGCGGACAAAAAAATTGTCTGATTGCATCGGTCAGATGACCACCTTCTCCACCACTCCTTCTTTGACTGACCAAAGCCTCGGCAACATGTTGTCCAGGAACAGGACTTGGTAACCTCCCAGTCTCTGGGAACGCGTTGCACAGACCTTTCTGCAAGGCCTCCCGAAGATGTTTCATCCTCTGCTCCCTCTGCGACGGCAAGATAAGGTCCGCAACCTTACCCTTGTAACGTGGATCAAGGAGGGTTGCCAGCCAGTATTGATCCTTCTCCTTGATACCACGAATACAAGGATCCTTCCACGGGCTTTGCAGGATCAGGGAGGCCATGCAGCGTAGGCCTGCTGAGGCATTCGGGATCCAGAGTCCTCTGGGTCACTAAGGACGACATGATCTGCAGCCACCTCCTCCCAGCCACGTACAAGTCCATGGGTTTCTTTATAAATAGTCCCTTAAAGACTGCTGCTGATGCTGAGTGCCAGACTCCACCTCCCTGCTGACACAATCCTCCTCCTCCTCATCTTCTTCCTGTGTGATCGGCGGGCATGCAGGAACACTGTCTGGATAAAGGGGGCCTTGAGAGCTAAGGAAGTCCTCCTCTTCCTGCCTCTGTTCTGTCACAAGTGCCCTGTCCATTATTCCATGCAGTGTGTGCTCCAACAGGTGGACAAGGGGGACGGTGTCACTGATGCATGCACTGTCACTGCTCACCATCCTCGTGGCCTCCTCAAATGGTGACAGGACAGTGCATGCATCCCTGATCATGGCCCACTGGCGTGGGGAAAAAAAACAAGCTCCCCTGACCCTGTCCTGGTGCCATAGTCGCACAGGTACTCATTGATGGCCCTCTGCTGCGTGTGCAGCCGCTGCAGCATGGCCAACATTGAGTTCCACCTGGTAGGCATGTCACAGATTAGGCGGTTCTTGGGCAGGTTAAATTCCTTTTGGAGGTCTGCCAGCTGAGCACTGGCATTATATGACTGGCGAACATGCACACAGACTTTCCTGGCCTGCCTCAGGACATCCTGTAAGCCCGGGTACCTGCCCAAGAACCGCTGTACCACCAAGTTAAGGATGTGAGCCAAACAGGGCACATGGGTCAGTTGTCCCTGTCGGAGGGCAGAGAGGAGGTTGGTGCCATTGTCGCAAACCACCTTTCCTGCCTCAAGTTGGCATCACGTCAACCACCTCTGAACCTGCCCCTGCAGAGCTGACAGAATCTCTGCCCCAGTGTTGCTCCTGTCCCCCAAGCACACCAGCTCAAACACCACATGGCATCTTTTGGCCTGCGTACTTGCGTAGCCCCTTGAACACCTACGGAGCACCACTGGTTCCGAGGACAACGCACAGGAAGAGGCCATGGAGGAAGAAGAAGAGGAGGGGGTGGAGGAGAGAGGTGTGTCAGAATCACCAGTAGTGGCATTTTGGAGGCCTGGTGGTGGAACAACCTCCAACACTGCTGCACCTTGTCCTGCATCCTTCCCAGCTGCCAGCAGAGTCACCCAATGCGCCGTGAAACTTAGGTAACATCCCTGTCCATGCCTGCTGGACCATGAGTCAGCAGTAATATGCACCTTACCGCTGACCGCCCTGTCCAGCGAGGCCAAGACTTTGCCTTCCACATGCTGGTAGAGAGCTGGAATTGCCTTCCATGAGAAAAGTGGCGTTTGGGAACCTGCCACTGAGGAACTGCACATTCCACAAACTCACAGAAGGGGGCAGAGTCTACCAACTGAAAAGGTAGCAGTTGAAGTGCTAGCAATTTTGCCAAGCTAGCATTCAACCGCTGGGCATGTGGATGGCTAGGAGCGAACTTCTTTCTGTGGTGTAGCAGCTGGGGCAGGGAAATTTGCCTGGTACAATCTGATGTTGGTGTACCGATAGTAGATTGCCCGCAAGTACGTGGCTGTGACACACCTAATTCTACACCTTCATTCCTCTCAGTGCAGGTCTCAGAGAAGACTGAAGGTATATTGGGGTTGGAGATCCCAGCTGATGAGAAGCAAGGAGAGGTCCTCTTTGTTCTTTGGTGTGAGTCTTTTAGGTACGCTTGCCAACGAACTGCATGGCAGGTCAAGATATGTCTGGTCAAGCATGTGGTGCCCAAGCGGGAGATGTTTTGGCCACGCGAGATACGCTTGAAACATATGTTGCAAATAGCAGCGGTGGGATCTGATGCACTCATCTCAAAAAAGGCCCACACCAAAGAACTTTTGGAATAATGCGCAGAGACAGCAGCGCCCTGCACATGCGGAGCTCTGCGGTGTGATGCAGTCAGTGTGCTGCCCTTAGGCTGGCCCCTGGAGGGCATCCTGCTTTGTTGGTGATGTGCCTCCTCCTCCTCCTCCTCTCTCCTATCAGGCACTCACGTGGAGTCGGTGACCTCATCATCCCCTCCCTCCTCATCACTGGAGCAAACCTGGCAGTATGCTGCAGCAGGGGGAACATGACTGCCAGATTGCTGTCTTTCTTGGGCACCCCCTCTGTCTGGGCTCACGTTACTGCCTTCCTCTAGCTGAGTACCATCATCGGAGCCTTCAAAACGCTGGGCATCCTCCTGGAGCATGTACCCAACACTAAGGTCAAACAGTTCGAGGGACTCCTCAGGAGGACATGGTGGGGCTAGGGAAGGAGTCACTGATGTAATTGAGCCGAGGGAAGAGGCCGCGTTGGCAGCTGCTTTGCCAGACAAAGTACCCTGAGTCTGGGTGAGAGAGGATGAGGACAATTAGGACGGCTTGGTCATCCACTCAACCAAGTCATCCGCATGTTGCGGCTCAACATGGCCAGTTGCTGAAAAAAAGGCCAAGCGTGTCCCACGGCCACGTGCTGATGAGGATCCACCGTGTCCACGACCAGCTGTTGCCTCTAGACACAGAGCCTGCTTGCCCTTTTTTATTGGCTTGTATCTGTCTGCCTTTCCTTGTTGGCATTCCAGACATACTATTGGCCTGCAGTGAGCTGCACAAAACTGGGATGTATGTATATATTTATACCGATTATACTGCAGCTAGCAGAATCAACTGCCTGCCTGTAGTATTATTAGTATGATAACACCTGCACTTGCTTCAGGTAGCTATACTGTAGGTGCAACTGTGCAGGGTAGACAGTACAGTAACTGGAAATACTTCAAGGAGCCTACACAAGCACCTGGCTGCAGGTAGCTCTACTGTAGGTGCAACTGTGCGGGGTACGCAGTACAGTAACTGGAAATACTTCAAAGAGCCTACACAAGCACCTGGCTGCGGGTAGCTATACTGTAGGTGCAACAGTGCAGGGTACACAGTACAGTAACTGGAAATATTTGAAAGAGCCTACACAAGCACCTGGCTGCAGGCAGCTATACTGTAGGTGCAACTGTGCGGGGTACACAGTACAGTAACTGGAAATACTTCAAAGAGCCTACACAAGCACCTGGCTGCAGGCAGCTATACTGTAGGTGCAACTGTGCAGGGTAGACAGTACAGTAACTGGAAATACTTCAAGAGCCTACACAAGCACCTGGCTGCAGGTAGCTATAATGTAGGTGCAACTGTGCGGGGTACACAGTACACTAACTGGAAATACTTCAAAGAGCCTACACAAGCACCTGGCTGCAGGTAGCTATACTGTAGGCACAACTGTGCAGGGTACACAGTACAGTAACTGGAAATACTTCAAAGAGCCTACACAAGCACCTGGCTGCAGGTAGCTATACTGTAGGTGCAACTGTGCGAGGTACACAGTACAGTAACTGGAAATACTTCAAAGAGCCTACACAAGCACCTGGCTGCAGGTAGCTATACTGTAGGTGCAACTGTGCGGGGTACACAGTACAGTAACTGGAAATACTGTAACAACACCTGCCTGCCTGTCAGTATATTAGGCAGAGAAAAACAGAATCTAGCTAAACTGAATACAGTGTATATATATATATATATATATATATATATATATATATATATATATATATATATATACACAACACCTGGGATGCATATATACACAATACACTGTAAGTGCAGCTAACTGACTCGACCTGCCTACTCTATCTAACTTAAATCAAATGACACTGTCTCTCTCTCTCTGTTTATCTCTCTCTCAAGCTGGAACACACTACACAGGGCCGACGTGTAGGCGACCTTATATAGTGTGGGGCGTGTACTAAACCCCCTGAGCCATAATTGGCCAAAGCCTCCTTGGCTTTGTCCAATTACGGCTCTCTGTACACACAGCGCTGTGATTGGCCAAGCATGTGGGTCATAGTGCATGCTTGGTCAATCATCAGCCAACAATGCACTGCGATGCCGCAGTAAATTATGGGCCATGACGCGCCACACGAATTTGGCTCGAACGATCCATATCGTTTATAATTCGGTGCACGACCGAACACACGATATTCGAGTCAAACATGCGTTCGACTCGAACACGAAGCTCATCCCTACTGTGGATACATTTGTTGCTGGCCCCCTTACAGTGCCAAGGGAACGTCTGCCTCTCCTTGTTGTTCCCCCAGACATTATTGGGAGGGAGGGGGCGGTGCTTATAAGCAAATGTAAAGTAGAAGTTGAAATCTGTACGTAGATGCACTTTAATCAATGTAAGGAGGTGTTTGGTGCCCTTTAATGTGAGTACTCACACTACACAGACATACTCCATGGATACAAAATAATATACTGCAATATAATGCACCAAACGTACAGTGATGCACAGAACTGTATGGCGTTAAACTGGCAGTAACGTACACAGAAGTAAATGGTGTTAAACTGGCAGTAACGCACAAAAATATATGGCATTAAACTTGTAGTAATGCACGCAAAACTATATGGCGTTAAACAGGCAGTAACGCATGCAAAACTATATGTCGTTAAACAGACAGTAACGCACTCAATACGATATAGCGTTAAACTGGCAGTAACGCAATCAAATAGACAGTGTTCAACCGCCACTACACTGAAGCTATATGAACTGTCCTTACTCTAGCTATATACTAATGTCAAGATTACTGACGCAGTCTCACTACACTACACTGAAACTATTAGAGCTGTCCCTACTCTAGCTGCACAATATGAAAAGCTGAATGATGGTCCTCCTCACTACACTCACACTATCCCTAGACTGACACTAAACTAATATTCTATACTGACAATTGAAGCAAAATAGCACAGTATAGCACACTAACTAATAGCACTGAACAGAGCCCTGTTCTATCTCTCTTCACACCAAAATCACACTGAAAATGGCTGTCATTGAAAGAATACTTTTATACTGTGGGGCGGGAATGAGCCATGATTGGATAAAGTCATGATGACAGTGTCCAATCATGACTCTGACAGTGCTCTGTGCCCTGATTGGCTGAAGCTTTCACTGCTTCAGCCAATCAGGGCTTGAAATGCACTGTTCAACGCCACAAAGCATTGTGGTCGGTTCGGGGAGGCGAACAAACGATTGAACATCCCGTTTGGCTGTTAGCCGAACGTCCGAACAACGAAAGTTCGGCCCAAAATTATGCTTGGGCCAAACCATTCACCCATCCCTAACCCCAAGGTATTTGCTAAGAGGCATGGTGAATATTTTTCAGCTCTTATTTGTTTTTGAAAATGAAGAAAGAAAAGAAAAAATTTTTTTTTTTTTTTTTAATTTTCAAAACTTTGTGACAAAAAGCGAGATCTGCAAAATACTCAACATTCCTCTCAGCAAATAGCTTGGGGTGTCTACTTTCCAAAATGGAGTCATTTGAGGGGTTTTGTGCTATCTGGGCATTTTATGGCCTCTGAAACTGTCTTAGGCAGTGAGGAGTGAAATAAAAAATGTACACCCTTAGAAAGACTGAAGGCGGTGATTGGTTTTCGGGGTCCTGTACGTGGTTATACTGCCAAAAAGTCCCACACATGTGGTATCCCCATACTCAGCAGAATGTATTTTGGGGTGTAATTACACATATGCCCAATGGCATCTTTGAGCAATATATCATTTAGTGACAACTTTGTGCAAAAAAAAAAAGTTTGGCATTTTCTCGCAACTTGTGGCAAAATATAAAATATTCCATGGACTCAACATGCCTCTCAGCAAATAGCTTGGGGTGTCTACTTTCCAAAATGGGGTCATTTGGGGTGTGGTTGTGCTATCTTGGCATTTTATGGCCTTCAAAACTGTGATAGGTAGTGAGGAGAAGCAGCAAAATGTATTTTGGGGTGTAATTCCACATATAACCATGGCATGTGTGAGCAATATATCATTTAGTGACAACTTATGAAAATGTGTAATTTTTTTTTTGTCATTTTTCAATCACATTTTCTCCCAACTTGTGACAAAAAAAATAAAATATTCAATGGGCTCAACATGCCTCTCAGAAATTTCCTTGGGGTGTCTACTTTCCAAAATGGGGTAATTTGAGGGGGCAATCCAGAAAGTTTAGACAAACAGAGAAAACCGCTCCAGGTGTCTGAGCCACGTCCTTGCCATAGTGAACCAAGGATGTTACCTGCAGGTATACCTTTTAAACTGAGATCAGATTTTTACCCTGTTGGTTCACGCGGCATGGATAAGGATCTGTTCCAGACTGATTAAGAGGGATTTGACTCACCTAGCCTGTAAGTCTGTGGTGAGTTGTGTGCAAGATAATCTCACTGCAGATGAGAAAATAGTAATATAAGATCTCAAGGATGACAGTATTGTCATTAGAAATGCAGACAAAGGAGGGTTAGTGGTCATCATGGATAGTGAGGCATAAAAGGCCAAGTCTATGCGTCAGCTATCTGTCTCTGAAACATACACACACCTCAGAGGTGATCCCACACAATCATTTATGAAAGAACTATCATCATTATTAATAGGGATGGGCTTTATGTTTGAGTCGAACATGAGTTCGACTCGAACATTGGCTGTTTGCCAGTTCGCCGAACAGCGAACAATTTGGGGTGTTCGTGGCAAATTCGAAAACCGCGGAACACCCTTTAAAAGTCTATGGGAAAAATCAAAAGTGCTAATTTTAAAGGCTTATATGCATAGTATTGTCATAAAAAGTGTTTGGGGACCTGGGTCCTGACCCAGGGGACATGTATCAATGCAAAAAAAGTTTTAAAAACGTCCATTTTTTCGGGAGCAAAACGGCATTTCTAAAGGGAAAAAAAGTCATGAAGTAATAGCGGTGTAGCCTATAGTGAATTGTCTATGGGAGAAATCAAAAGTGCTAATTTTAAGGGTTAATATGCAAGTTATTGTCATAAAAAGTGTTTGGGGACCTGGGTCCTGCCACAGGGGACATGTATCAGTGGAAAAAAGTAATTTAAAACTACTCGCGGCTATAATGAATTGTTGGTCCGACAATACACATAAAAGTTCATTAATAAAAACGGCATGGGATTTCCCCGCATGGGAACCCCGAACCAAAATTAAAAAAAAAAAATGTGTGGGGTCCCCCAAAGTTCCATACCAGGCCCTTCAGGTCTGGTATGGATATTAAGGGGAACCCCGCACCAAAATTTAAAAAAAAATGGCGTGGGGGTCCCCCTAAATTCCATACCAGACCTGAATGGTATGGATATTAAGGGGAACCCTTGCCAAAATTTAAAAAAAATTGGGGGGTCCCCCTCAAAATCCATACCAGACCCTGCAGGTCTGGATGGATTTTAAGGGGAACCCCATGCCAATTTTTTTTTTAAATGGCGTGGGGTCCCCCCAAAAATCCATACCAGACCCTTATCCGAGCACGCAACCTGGCAGGCCGCAGGAAAAAAAGGGGGATGAGAGAGCGCCCCCCCTCCTGAACCTTACCAGGCCACATGCCCTCAACATTGGGAGGGTACTTTGGGGTAGCCCCCCAAAGCACCTTGTTTCCATGTTGATAGGGAGAAGGGCCTCATCCCCACAACCCTTGCCTGCTGGTTGCGGGCGGGGGGCTTATTGGAATCTGAAAGCCCCCTTTAACAAGGGGACCCCCAGATCCCAGCCCCCCGTGTGAATTGGTAATGGGGTACAAATGTATCCCTAGCATTTCACAAAAAAAGTGTCAAAAAGGTTAAAAAACACAAGAGACGGTTTTTGACAAGTCCTTCTTCTTTCATCTTCTTTCTTCTGATCTTCCTTTGGTGTTCTTCCTCTTCCTCCATCTTCTTCTTCTCCATCTTCTTCTTCCTCCACTCTTCTTGTCCCGCATCTTCCTCCTGCTTCTTCTCCGCTCCGTCCACACGATCCGCCTCAGTGGGAGTCTTCCACCGTGTAGCACTTCGATTCTTCTGACACTTCTTATATAACGGAGGGCAGGGCCACCCGGTGACACCGCCCTCCTCTGATGCACGGGGGCTTCGGGGGGACTTCCCTATGGCTATAGGAAAGTCCCCATGCATCAGAGGAGGGCAGGGTCACCGGGTGGCCCTGCCCTCCGTTATATAAGAAGTGTCAGAAGAACCGAAGCATCACACGGCGGAAGACTTCCACTGAGGTGGATCGTGTGGACGGAGCGGAGAAGAAGACAGAGAAAGATGCGGGATGAGAAGAGCAGAAGAAGAACAAGATGGAGAAGAAGAAGATGGAGGAAGTAGAAGAACACCGAAGAAAGACCCGTAGAAAGAAGATGGAAGAAGAAGCATAAAGAAGAAGAGATTAATAAAGGACTTTTCAAAAACAGTCTCTTGTGTTTTTTAACCTTTTTGACACTTTTTTGTGAAATTGTAGGGGTACATTTGTACCCCATTACCAATTCACACAGGGGGGCCAGGATCTGGGGGTCCCCTTGTTAAAGGGGTCTTCTAGATTCCGATAAGCCCCCCCGCCCGCAGACCCCCACAACCACTGGGCAAGGGTTGTGGGGATGAGGCCCTTCTCCCCATCAACATGGGGACAAGGTGCTTTGGGAGGCTACCCCAAAGCACCCTCCCAATGTTGAGGGCATGTGGCCTGGTATGGTTCAGGAGGGGAGGCGCTCTCTCGCCCCCCTCTTTTCCTGTGGCCTGCCAGGTTGTGTGCTCGGAAAAGGGTCTGGTATGGATCTCTTGGGGGGGACCCCACGCCATTTTTTTTCAATTTCAGTGTGGGGTTCCCCTTAAAATTCAGGTCTGGTATGGATTTTGAGGGGGACCCCCACGCCATTTTTTCAAAATTTTTGGCTCGAGGTTCCCCTGCGGGGAAATCCCATGCCGTTTTAATCAATGAATTTTTATGTGTATTGTCGGACCGACAATTCATTATAGCCTTGAGTAGTTTTAAATTACTTTTTTCCTTTAGAAATTACATTTTTCTGTCAGACTGTTCTAAATACGGGAAACGTGCGCCCCTTTACAGGCATACTATAGACACCCCCAAGGTACGAAATTTAAAGGAATATTACACTTTTATTGTTTCACTTTCCGCATTATTAAAATCACTGCTCCCGAAAAAACGGACGTTTTTAAAACTTTTTTTTGCATTAATACATGTCCCCTGGGGCAGGACCCAGGTCCCCAAACACCTTTTATGACAATAACTTGCATATTAACCCTTAAAATTAGCACTTTTGATTTTTCCCATAGACAATTCACTATAGCCGACACCGCTATTGCTTCATGACTTTTTATTCCCTTTAGAAATTTCATTTTGCTGTCAGACTGTTCTAAACACTGGAAAAAAATGCCACTTTACAGGCATACTATAGACACCCCCCAGGTACAAAATTTAAAGGAATATTTCACTTTTATTGTTTCACTTTAAGCTTTATTAAAATCACTGCTCCCAAAAAAAGGCCGTTTTTAAAACTTTTTTTTGCACTGATACATGTCCCCTGGGGTAGGACCCAGGTCCCCAAACACTTTTTATGACAATAACTTTTAATATTAGCCTTTAAAATTAGCACTTTTGATTATTCATGTTCGTGTTCTGACACCCTTTTAAGATGACTTGTTATTTATTGTTTCTGATAAGGCTGGTAGCCTGGAAGAATGGTTATTGTTTCTAAACGATAACGATTTAAATCTGAGATTTACAGGTTGCAGTAGCTCCATCTCGGTTGATTTCCTGGATGTTAGTTTAAAAGGAGAAGGCATTAGAGTGATAACAAGTCTCTTCAGGAAATCCATGGCTGGCAATGTCTTCCTACGAGCCAATTCCAGCCACCCCACACACCCTAAGAGGAATCCCCGTTGGACAATTTTTGAGACTGAAATGGATTTGCTGAAGAATTGCAAAAGCAATGATTATAAACGGGAGGCAGAGATTATGTTTAAACGTTTTGAAGACAGAGGTTATTCTAGAACAATATTACATAGAGCCATGAAAAATGCTGATAACACTCCACGGGAACATTTAATACGCGATAGTAAAGGTAATAAAATGAGTGACAGAATTAAAAATAAGGATAAAAAATAGGAACAAACACACTATTAATTACAATAAAATTGAGGCAGGAACCTTACCCCAAACCCCTGTCTTCTCCACCCATTTAGCATGGAGTTCAATAAAATAAAAAATATTGTTTTAAAATATCTACCGGTTTTATCCAATGATCCAATCTATGCTGAAATTCTCTGTAAAGGGGTTAAAACTATATCACGTAGAGCCCCCACCCTGGGTAGAACTCTGTCACCCAGTCTTTATACAAGCAAACAAGTATGACCACACTGGCTACAGTTCAAGGACACCTTTCGATTTGGGTCCAACGGGTGTTCATGTTGTCCGCATGTCTTGAAGGGGGATACTATTCAAGCCACTGCCATCAACAAGTCATCCAGAATAACATCTTTCATTAATTGTAGCACAAGATACCTGGTGTATGTCATTACATGCAAGTCATGCCATATGCAGTATGTTGGCCGAACAATACGCAGATTGCGTGATCGACTTCAGGAGAACTTGTATGACATAAAAAAAGATCACACCACCAATGTGGCCAGGCATTGGAATGACATACACCATAGAGATGTCTCCGATCTAGCCATTCAGGCAGTTGAAAAAAATAGTCTCACCAGTTCAAGATCTTGTGTAAAAGAAAAGTTTATTGGTTCTTCTTGTTTAACAGCAGGATACCAGCAGGTATGAACTTCGAGTGGGATGTCACTCATTATTATGAGTAATCTCTTATATCGACCTATTTGTGTAAAATGTGAGTTTTCATGTGAATTCCAATAGGGTGCATAACTAGTTGTTAATTTAGACACTCTAATTGGGATATATACTAGTGGGAGTGGTAATTTGTACCACTACACTGGTTATATAAATACATATAAAGAACACACTTCGGAAAAATGTTGTGCACCTCTATGTGTGTACATATATGTAGACACCATACTTTATATTGGCATTTTGTGTTACTACATCAATATAATCTCTCCTTGCTCCCCAATGCGCATACATATTCTCAAATCAGAATACTTTGGATTCATCAGATTTGACTACAGAATATATTTAAAATGTCAGCATCATGGGAGATTAAGCCTGATGACGGTGTTCTGTATTTGGCTGAGGGGTTTCTTTGTGCTAAAAACCCTACGGGCTAATTTTTATGTATGAGATACTAGAACAGATGAAATACACATAAGCATAATATTTTGATATTTTTGTTACCTATATAACTTTATGTAAGGGTTTCTTTTTACACATCCCCCAGCTTCAATGTACATATATACACATGTCAATACATGAGCTTTGTTTTCTTCTGATGGTTTTATTGTCCATTTTTTATTTTTAGGTAAGGTGTCTTCTACTGGCAAATCCTTATATTATGAAACGTATGTATCAAAGTAAGGGTTTGGGGTTTATTACCAAAACCGCATCACCAAGAATAAGACTGTTATGGCATCTATGAAGATTTTGGTTCTGGCTAATTTACCTCAGTGTTTATCTTAGTGTTGATCTAAGCCAGATTGCCACCTGCCATGTGTGTATGCCAATCTTTCAATCTTTCAATTAAGACCATGTTGTATGTATTGGTATGTGGGTATATAAATCATTGTTATTAGTTTAAGATCTAGCTATGAGTAAGCACCAGTAGTTACAGTGTGAAACACGTTTGCGATCTGTTTTATCCTTGTTGCTGTATGGACTGTTATTAATAAAGAGATTTTTGTCAGAGTGTGGCCATCCGGATTATCTTCTTTGCTATATGTCATTGGGGGGGGTTGTACTGCCCTGCCATTTTAGCACCTCAAGAATTGCGATTGGCAGTCATAAACTAAAAGCTGCGCAAATTCCAGAAAATGTACCCTAATTTGTAGATGCTATAACTTTTGCGCAAGCCAATAAATATATGCTTAATGACTTTTTTTTACTAAAGACATGTGGCTGAATACATTGTATACACATGTATGACTAAATTTGAGTTTATTGGATTTTTTTTATAACAAAAAGTAGAAAATATACTTTTTTTTCCATTGATATCGCGAAAAATAAAAAATGCAGAGGCAATCAAATACCATCAAAAGAAAGCTCTATTTGTGGGAAAAAAACGACGCAAATTTCATTTGGGCACGGCATTGCATGACCGTGCAATTACCAGTTAAAGCAGCGCAGTGCCAAATTGTAAATAGTGCTCTGGTCATTGAGCAGCCAAATCTACTGGGGCTGAAGTGGTTAAAGTTGAGAGCTGGGCAGACAGCAAAGTACACAGATGAAATGCACATGAGTAGACTGCTTTACCTGCAAATGGTTTGTATTTCTGTCAATTCAGTTCTTGGAAGTACTTTGCTCTGTTACACAGCACAGTCAAGTTTGGCAGGGCAGAGACATTTTTTTTCTAATGCCCTGTACACACGACTGTTTTTCCCGTCGGGGATAAACTCTGAAGGTTTTTCCGACGGACTTCCGACGGAATTCCGCTCAAGCTGTCTTGCATACACATGGTCACACCAAATTCCGACTGTCCAGAATGCGGTGACGTACAACACGTAGGACGGGAGTAGAAAACGGAAGTTCAACAGCCAGTAGCCAATAGCTTCCATCTCGTACTTGCTTCAGAGCATGCGTCGTTTTTGGTACGTCGGAACAGCATACAGACGAGCAGTTTTCCCAATATGAATTGGTTCAATGGGAAAAATTTAGAACATGTTCTCTTTCTGGGTCCGTCAGAATTTTTTGACGTAAAAAGTCTGATGGGGCATACACACGATCGGAATATACAATGAAAAGCTCCCGTCTGACTTTTTCTGCCAGACATTCCACTCATGTGTACACGGCATTACACTAATGCCACGTACACATGAGCTGATGTTTTGAATGGGTTGGTCCGATGGACCGAGTCCGGCGGACAATCCGATCATGTGTGGGCTTCATCGGATCTTCAGTGGACTTTTCCAGTCGAAAATCTGACGAACTTTAGATTTGAAACATGCTTCAAATCTTTCTGACGGACTCGCGTCCTGGCGAAAAATCCGCTCGTCTGTATGCTAGTCTGATGGACGAAAACCCACGCTAGGGCAGCTATTGGCTACTGGCTATCAACTTCCATATTTTAGTCCGGTCGTACGTCATCACGTACGAATCCATCGGACTTTGGTGTGATCGTGTGTAGACAAGTCCGTTCATTCAAAAGTCCATCGGAAGTCCACCAAAAGTCCGTCGGAAAGTCCATCGGACCAGTCCGGTCGAAAAGTCCGCCCGTGTGTACGCGGAATTACAGATCCTGTTGCCTCTCCCACCCAGCGAATGAACAGGAAAAAGAGAACCTGCAGACTGCTAAACGTATATTGCTGTTACTCTGTGCTCCCTGTCCACCTGCACACTCCTTACACTTTAGCACAACTGTTTGTGCAGCTTCTACTCCTACCAGTCTGTGCTCTGCAGTACATGGACTGCAAGCAGCTGAGCAAAGTCAAAATCAGGTATATACACTGCTTGCTTTATGAATACAGGGTTGCATTAATTTGATTCTTTTATATCTGCTTGGAGTTAAGCTTTAATTAGATTTTTTTTTAAACAAGTAGCAAAGAAAAAAAGTATTATTGAATCTGCTATACCTCTGATTTAATAAAACATCAGGCTGAACAGCAAGCAAACATATATAGTACCTTCACAATTAAATACTTTCAAATATGTGGGTTCTTCTTTCTGCACTTTTTAAAACTTTTTATTAAGAATTTCAAAAACAAATAAACATCGCTTTTCTACATAGTCACCTTCGTTTGTGATGCATTTTCCCAGGGTCGTATCAACTTTTTAATGCCATCAGCAAAACTCCTCCTGCCTTCACCGTTTCAAATGAAAATATAAAAGTGCAAAACTGTTTGGAAGCCCCTCGTATGAACAACATTTTTTAGTTGGACCTTAAAGTGGTTGTAAACCCACAAAAAAAAAAAAAAAACCTGCAAGACAAAGGCATAATGAGCCAGTATGCACTAGCTCATTATGAAATATACACCTTAGATCAAAGCTACCGCTGCAGTCCCCACACACTGCTCCGGCTGGCGACATCACTCCCGGAGTTATTTCTGGGTATCGCGGGCTCCGGCTCTGTGATTGGCCATCATTTCCGCACATGCGCGTGGGAGCTGCCGGTAACGGCACGTCAGTTGAAACAATGGCACAAAAGATCTGTTGCTTCAGTGAGCATGTGCCGATGACATTGGCACATGCTGATACAGGGGATATCTCCTAAACGGTGCAGGTTTAAGAGATATCCACAGTAGCTACAGGTAAGCCTTATTATAGGATTGTAAGGGTTTACAACCATTTTAAAAAAATGATGTAAACATGATGTCTATTCAACATAACATTGTTAGAGATTAAAACATGACTGTATGCTTGAAATTCAATTTTCAGATCTAAAAATGTTGTGGAGAATGTATTTTTGTACCAGCTACACTACTGCAAAAAAAGGGGGCTTGTTGGGAAGGACAGGGCTTGGTGGCCTACTGCAGGCTTGCACATTTATGAAAATGTAATTCACTTCTGGTTCTGGTGCTGCATAAATGGGTAGACTCACTCCAGCATCAGGCGACCTGCTTTGCATTTGTTATGGCAGCAAGTGAAAAACATTGCCAACCCCAGAGTCCTCTTCTTCAGTACAACCCCATAGAACATAAAAAGGCATAGCATGAGGCTAAATGCCAGTTTGACATGTGGGTCAACAGGAATGTATTAAATCCTCTTTTACTGATTTACAATTCTACAAATATGGCAACAAAGCTGGGAAACTCTTGGCTAGACTAAGCAGGGGACCTCATCAACCCATCCACATCACATCCCTCAAAGATCATCTAGGGAACTTTACCGCTTCCCCAAAAATACATTAATAAGTTTCTGGAAACATCTTATGCTAATCTTTATGCATTGAACGTATTGACTCAACTATTGCAACTCATTTTCTAGAAAACTTACGCCAACCTTGCATAACACCTTCCTCACTACCTGACCTCAATGTCCCTATCACAATGGAGGAAATCTCTACAACCATTCATGATCTATATAGTAATAAAGCACCTGGTCTAGACGACTATATGGCAGAGTTTTATAAAAATGTATAAGGATTCTATCCTCACCACCTTGTCGGAGGTTTATAATCAGATGTGGACCAAGGGTCCTTATCTGCCCACGAGCACCCAAGCATATATCAAACTGATTGCTAAAAAAGCAAGGACCCCACCATGCCTCAATCTTATAGGGCCATATCTTTGTTAAATGTAGATGCAAAGTTTTATCTTATAATAACCGCCTCTCACCTGGTATCTATACTCCCATGCCTTATACACTTTGTACAGGCAGGCTTTGTCAAAGGCAGCACAGCAATATCTAATATTCATAAGGTGATAACTGATCTGGAACATGCTAACCCACCCCCTGGAGGATCTGGTTATTATCAACTTAGACTCCGAAAAAGTCCTTGACAATATCAGCTTCCATTGGCTTTTTAAAGTGCTGCAAAAACTGAGCTTTATGCCGCGTACACACGGTCGGACTTTTCGTCTACAAAAGTCCAACGGACGCTGACGGACTAAAGGTGGCTGGTAATCCGATCGTGTGTGGGCTTCTCCGGACTTTCAACGGACTTTTTTAGCCTCAAATCCGACGGACTTTAGATTTGAAGCATGCTTCAAATCTTTACGTCGTAAGTACGACGGACCCCGAAGTCCGCTCGTCTGTATGCTAGTCCGACGGACAAAAAAACGACGCATGCTCATAAGCAAAAACTAAACGGAAGCACTCGGTCTAGTAAAACTAGTGTTCGTATTGTAGGTAGCACATTCATCACGCTGCAAAATCTGTGATCGTTCAATGCAGCGCATTTTATTTCTTCTTTACGAAGGCTCTAAAGAACGAAGGTGTTTTGCTGTTCATAATCAGAGTTCTCCCAAACTGATTTCTGGATTCTTTTTCTCTTTGATCTCATGAATGATATAGTATGCCTTTTTAAAACAATGTTTCCATACTAATAATACTTTTTCCCCTTTTTATTTTTTTTTTTTTTATTTTTTTATTTTTTTTAGGTTTGTAAAGTTAACACAAAGAACCCATTATTTTTTTTTTTTTTTTTTATAGTGTTTATTTTTTAGTTTTTAGATAAAGTTAACCCAAAGCACCGTTTTTGGTTACGTAATTTTTTGGATTTTCAAGACTTACCACTTGAACATTATTAACATTAGTAATGTATTTTTGGTGTGTTTTTTTTCAAACTCAATGAGATTGTTGTCCCTTGTTAATTTAACATTGTGTGTAAAATCAATGATTTCAAAGAAAACACATAAAGTCTTTTGCTAAACTCAAAAAATATCCATTTATTCATGGTCAAAATAAAATAAAGAGGAAGTCAACGCTGGAAAAAGTCGGTGTACCAGAAAATTGGGATCTTGAGGAGTCCATATAAGAGGGAGCACAATCTGGTCCAAGAATCCCAGAGATCAACAGCACCAGCAGATGATCTAGATGTCCCCAGACTGTGGTCCTACAACAGCCTGCGTCTTCTGTCAGACCAGACTGAACCCAGGTCATCATTTTCTTCTCTTCCCTGCAGCCTTTCCTCCACGCTGCCCTGCAGCCTTCCCTGTAGCCTTCTTTTGAGGCTGTGGCTCTGGTGTTTCAGTTGTGGCAGGAGGAGGAGGAGGAGGAGGAGGAGGAGGAGGGGGGGCTGCCTCATGTAGTTGGGTGTTTTGTGTTAGCGTGCCCTGCAGCCCCTTATGGATTGTTTCCCCAAATAGGCGCTCACAAATGAGGCGCTGCTCCCTATTCATCTGAAGAAGCCTGCTGGCTAAGTAGCAGCCATAGGATTCTTCCGCTTCAGGGGGGCTCCTTAAAAAACGGGTGGCCTCTTGCATGAGGCGCAGGGATGCGTCCTGTGTGACCATCCCCTTCCTGGCCCTTTTTTTGGGAAGGTGGAGGGGAGGCACTTGGGATTCGGTCAGGCTCCTACTGGGCCCAGCCACCTCACTTGGCCCAGCCACCTCACTTGGCCCAGCCACCTCACTGGGAGCAGCCACCTCACTGGGAGCAGCCACCTCCTGCCTGACACTGGGCCCAGCCTCCTCCAGGATGATGGTGAATCCGGCCTCCTCCAGGCTGTCCATGGGCCTGGTCTCCTCCTGCCTGCCACTTTCCCCCCATTCCTCCTGGATGGACTCATCCTGTGTATAAAAAAAGGACAATAGTTTGAGTATATTTTTTTGGGTTCATCAATGACACACAGTTTGCTTCTCATGAATAGCAAATTCAATGTGAATACTTCTCTTTAATAAAAGAGTCTAATCAGACACCATAATTATTTCAAGCAGGTGCCAAACATATTTAGCCACTACTGTCAATTGATATGTATACCCAATTTTGAGTGCCAAATTATTTTAGACAATTATAACATCCAGTTAACATCATTAATATTAGTACAGTAAATATTTGTTAAAATAATTTACCTGACTCCAGATGGTCATATCTGGTTCATCCAGGATGGAAGACCCAGCTTGCTCCTCATCAGCCTCTGCTGGGGTGGAGGGAAGGGTGGAGGGAAGGGTGGAGGGAAGGGTTGAAAGTGATGGCCTGGCTTCATTCTGGTCATCCAGAAAACGGAGTTGATTGTAGTACCACAGCCTGGGTACATAAACATCATCTGCTGATGCTCCTGATCTCCTTGATTCCTGGATCTTCTTATGCTCCCTCTTATACATGTTCCTCAAGCCCCCAATTTTCTTGAGCAATGTCTCCATTGTTGCTTCCGGGATGGTCGCCTGGACAAAGGCCAGAAGTCTCTCCAGCGTTGACTTCCTCACATGCTTAGCATAATACTGAGGGTGTTTCACCTCCCACAAATTCCTCATCTCTCGATATTTGGAAATAAAAGATGTAAGGAACTCTGGATCCTTAAATAGGGGATTCATTATATCTGGAAAAGATGAAGTCACAAGACAAAAAACACTTTTATTATAGGTTTCGGCTAACCCCTCATCATCTTCTCCCTATGTAGGCCTCATCAATCTATCAAGCCATATAGGCCGCTTGCTACAAAGTCATGACCATAAAAACCAAAAAAAAAAAAAAAAAAGAATATATCTAAAATTACCTTCGTTTTGTTACGTCCAGGTCCACTATCACCTACCACAGAACGTACGTACGACACGTGCGCAAGGCCCCTCTTTATACACTACGCATGTGTGAAACTCCGCCTGCGTCGCCCGCCCCTGACGTTCGAAATTAACTCATGTTCTCCGCCCCCTAATTCGACGCACAGAACGTACGTACGACACGTGCGCAAGGCCCCTCTTTATACACTACGCATGTGTGAAACTCCGCCTGCGTCGCCCGCCCCTGACGTTCGATTTTAACTCATGTTCTCCGCCCATTTTTTGTTACGGCGCGTAGTGGAGTTAAAGAATGGCGGAGACACCTGAAATGTTGACGACCTCAGGTAGTGGAGACAGCCCGGAGGCTGGAACGTCAACAAAATCTGTGAGGCCTAGATTTAAGGCCTCTAATATGAGTTTTAAAGAGATGGTGGAGATGGTGGCCATTCTTCACAAAGACGACTATGATGGGAAGTATGGGCCGTACGCACGGCCAAATTTGCGCAAGGCCAAAATAATGGCGAAGGTGGTGGAAACTTTGCAGGCATCTTTTGGGGTCCAGCGCTCCAAAGACCAACTGCGAAAAAGATGGTCTGACCTGAAACTCAGGGAGCCGGATCAATACCGACGTATCCGGAAAGTTCTTAAAAAAAGTAAGTACTTGTCGTGTTTTTATCTTGTGTTTATTACCTTGTATATTGCTCCATGTGCTTTTCCTTCCTATCCGATTTTTGTTTTCATCGTTTTAAACGATCTTTTAAGAAACCTCGTTAGTTACATATCTATAGATATATATCTATATATACATATACACATATATATACATGTGTATATATATATATATATATATATATATATATATATATATACACACATATATATATATACACACACATATATATATATATATATATATATATATATACACACATATATACACATATATATATATACACACACACATATATATATATATATATATATATATATATGTGTGTGTGTGTATATATATATATATATATATATATATATATGTGTATATCTATATATATATATACACATACATATATATATATATATATATAACTATATATATATATATACACACACATATATATATACACATACATATATCTGCTGCCTTTGACACAGTGGACCACCCCCTCCTCCTCAAAAAACTCCACTCCTTTGGTCTCCGTGACTGTACTCTTCGCTGGTTCTCATCCTACCTATCCCACCGCTCCTTCAGTGTCACTTACAACTCTACTTCCTCTTCTCCTCTTCCTTTTTCCGTCGGGGTCCCCCAAGGTTCTGTTCTCGGACCTCTCCTTTTCTCAATCTACACCACCTCCCTGGGTCAATTGATTGCCTCCCACGGCTTTAAATATCATCTCTACGCTGATGACACCCAAATCTATCTCTCCACCCCCCAGCTCTCTCCATCTGTCTCCTCACGCATTACCAACTTATTAGCAGACATATCAGCCTGGATGTCACATCACTTTCTCAAACTCAACCTATCCAAAACCGAGCTCATGATATTTCCTCCCTCAGGTGCCACTTCCCCTGATCTCCCTGTCAAGATCAACGGCTCAACTATCAACCCATCTCCCCACGCCAAGGTCCTAGGTGTAATCCTGGACTCTGAACTAACCTTTCGACCCCACATTCTATCACTATCCAAAGCTTGCCGCCTCTGTCTTCGCAACATCTCCAAGATACGCCCCTTCCTAACCAATGACACCACAAAGCTTCTAATCCACTCCCTGGTCATCTCCCGCCTTGACTACTGCAACTCCCTCCTCATTGGTTTACCTCTAAATAGGCTATCCCCACTTCAGTCCATCATGAACGCTGCGGCCAGGCTCATCCACCACACAAACCGCTCAGCGTCTGCTACACCCCTCTGCCAATCCCTCCATTGGCTGCCACTCAGTCACCGAATTAAATTCAAGATACTAACTATAACTTACAAAGCCATCCACAACCTGGCCCCTAGCTACATCTCTAACCTAGTCACAAAATACCAACCTAATCGTTCTCTTCGCTCCTCCCAAGACCTCCTGCTCTCAAACTCCCTTGTCACCTCATCCCATGCTCGCCTTCAGGACTTCTCCAGAGCCTCCCCCATCCTCTGGAATGCTCTTCCCCAATCCGTCCGATTTTCTCCTACCTTATCCACTTTCAGACGATCCCTGAAAACTCATCTCTTCAGAGAAGCCTATCTGGCCCCCACCTAACAACTGTACATTTATCTTCTCAATCAGCACATCACCCACAGCTATTACCTCTTGTATCTCTTAACCTTCCCTCTTAGATTGTAAGCTCTAAGTGAGCAGGGCCCTCTGATTCCTACTGTATCAAATTGTATTGTATTTGTACTGTCTACCCTCAAGTTGTAAAGCGCTACGTAAACTGTTGGCGCTATATAAATATTGTATAATAATAATAATAATAATAATATATATACACATACATATATATATATATATATAACTATATATAAATATATATAAATATATATATATAAATATATATATATATCTAACTATATATATATATATATATATATATATATATATATATAAATATATATAAACGAGAGAGAGAGAGAGAGAGAGAGAGAGAGAGAGAGAGAGAGAGAGAGAGAGAGAGAGAGAGAGAGAGAGAGAGAGAAATATATATATATAGAGAGAGAGAAATATAGAGATAGGTAGATAGATAGATATAGAAATTTAAAACATTCTTTTGGAAGATTTGAAGTTATCTTAATTTTTTGGCTTTACATTTAGTTAGATAGTTTGAGATTTTGTTCCAGATATAGAGAGAGATCAAAAGATTAGTAACTATATTTTGAGATATTGATATCTATCTATCCGATATGTCTTTCTAATTTTAAATATTGAGGTAAAATAGGAACTCTACACAAACCACTTCATTACAAATGTTGGAAAATTACTATGTACTAAAATATCTGTGTGCTAATTAGATTAAAATAATTTTTTGTTTCACATAGGGGAAAAATCACTCAGCCAACCCAAAGCAAAACATGATTGGGAAATAAGCCCAAGTCCCATTGAGGATGTGGAGGAAGGAGAGGTGGGCGACATGGGCACCCCACCAGGTCAGTGTCTGACACACCAGCTTACGGTAATCTATGCATGGCTGCCTTTTATTTTATGTAATTTTTCTACTCTATTTTAGGTGATCTGGTTGTGCTGGAGTCAAGCAACAGCGCCACCCCCGAGGATGTTAATGAACTTTGCGACATGGGCACCCCACCAGGTCAGTGTCTGAGACACCAGCTTTATGGTAAGGTAAACTTATGTGTGCATATTTCTAAACATATTTTTTTTTTCATTCCACTTTAGGTCCAACTGACTATTTTACCCCAGACAGTGCCCAACGGCTAATTGCTCAAATCATGGCCTGGAATGGGGAGATCGATCAAATGCGGAATCGGCTGGATCGTATGCAGCAGGAAATGAAGGACATGATTGATGTTTTGGGTCGAATCTAAATGCCCTTTTTTAAACCCCAAAACATCAATCATGTCCTTCATTTCCTGTTTTGCTGACCCCATTCTGGGCCTTCTCTTTTTTGTTTTGGCCAGAACATAAATGGCTGTTTAAGCTAATGTAAAAAAGGAGGGCTGTTTCTTGTAAATACCTCACAAATCCACAAAAA
Source organism: Aquarana catesbeiana (assembly GCF_042186555.1). Taxonomy (NCBI): domain Eukaryota; kingdom Metazoa; phylum Chordata; class Amphibia; order Anura; family Ranidae; genus Aquarana; species Aquarana catesbeiana. Next base: position 189,636,713 of record NC_133333.1, on the reverse strand, counting down.
ATTAAAAATTGATTTTCAAAAAAACACAAAAAAAAAAAAAAAAAAAAAAATTGATTTAAAAAAACCAAAAAAAATAAAAAAATAGATTTTAAAAAACCCAAAAAAATTAAAAACTTGATTTTAAAAAACCCAAAAAAATTAAAAACTTGATTTTAAAAAACCAAAAAAAATAAAAAACTTGATTTAAAAAAACCAAAAAAAAAAAAAATTGATTTCAAAAAACCAAAAAAAAGAAAAAACTTGATTTTAAAAAAACAAAAAAAAGAAAAAACTTGATTTTAAAAAAACAAAAAAAAGCAAAAACTTGATTTTAAAAAAACAAAAAAAAGAAAAAACTTGATTTTAAAAAAACAAAAAAAAGAAAAAACTTGATTTTAAAAAAACAAAAAAAAAAAAAAATTGATTTTAAAAAACCAAAAAAAAATAAAAAACATGATTAAAAAAAAAAAAAAAATTAAAAAACACTTGATTTTAAAAAACCAAAAAAACAAAAATAGACAAACTTTATTCAAAAAAAATAATAAAAACAAAAATAACTTGCTAAAAAAATAAAAACATAAACACAAAAATTGCTTTAAAAACCAAAAAAAAAAAAAAACACAAAACAATACTTGATTTTCCCAAAACCAAAAAAAAAGCCTGTTTGTGAAAATCAAAAAGCCAAAAATAATTTTTTGTGGATTTAGGTATAAATATTTAGATATAATTATATTTTGCTACATTATTAAGATATCATTCTATTTTTGTCAATGAACATTTTATACTAAATGCAGAACTGAATGCATAACAACCATTAATAAAAACATCTCCTTATAGGAATTAAATAAATGTGTGGTTTGTTATTTCAAGGCTCAGTATCATTTTAGTTATAATTGTAAAAAAGTTGTTTACAGTGGCAATGGAGCTTATTTAGACATTTAAAATTACAATACAGTTGGCACTACAACTGCTCGACCATAACCTAGGAGACAGCCCAAAAGAAAGGCAAGCAATAAATATAATGCAAGATTTCATCAATAATTTTTTTATTGGCAAAAATTATATATCCTGGCCCATTGCAATGGCCCCCCTACCCATAAAATAATTAACATATTGCTGTCTAACTTGACGGGCACTTTGGGGGGCCAAGCCAGTACGGACAGTATCCAGGCCTGTAAGGTTGGCTTCTATTTGTCCGGCCTCAGGCCCAACTGTGCCTATATAATTTGGAGCATGCTTATTTAAAAAGTTGTGCAGAATGCAGCACGATAAAATGATAAAATTAAGTTTGTATTCCGCCAAATTAATGGCTGTTTGAAACAGGCGGAACCGGCTGGCCAGAATTCCAAACGCATTCTCAACCACTCTTCTAGCTCTGGCCAGCCGGTAATTAAAAACCCTCCTCTCCGGGGTGAGTGTTCTTTGGGGGAATGGCCTCATGAGGTGCTTGCTGAGAGCGAAGGCTTCATCAGCAATGAAGACAAAGGGGAGTCCTTCCACGTTATCCTCATCAGGTGGCAATCCCAGGCCACCACTCTGGAGACGCTGGCAGAACTCCGTCTGGGCAAATACTCCTCCATCCGACATCCGGCCATTCTTCCCCACGTCCACATATAAAAAATCATAGTGTGCCGACACCACCGCCATTAAAACAATACTGTGGAACCCCTTATAATTAAAATAATATGACCCCGAATGGGGTGGTGGCACAATGTGGACATGTTTCCCATCTATAGCCCCTCCACAATTGGGAAAGTCCCAACGGCTGGCAAAATGGGATGCCACAGTCTGCCATTCCTGTGGCGTTGAAGGAAACTGGGAAATCAAAAAAGAAAACCAAAATCAATTAATTTGTAAGCTAACATTGCAAGAAAATTAGACAATTAAAAACATTATTCCCCAGCATCAGTATAACATTCAATAATTTAATTCTTCTGGAATAACTAATATGGAAAGGCACACTTATCAGATTGCTCACCCCCTCTGATGGAACATTGATTACATTTTAGGGGGTTGTGAAATCCCTAAAAAAAATTACTTTTAGGACACGCAGGAATTTAGGGACTAAAAAGGCTACAAGACTGCAGTTGTCGCACTCTGCAGGTGCAGTTGCTAACCAGCTTACAGTAAATGAGGTAATGTAAAAAGGCATTCATGTTGCAAGGAGTACACAATCACATGCAAGGGCAATTAATGAAAACACTTTGAGGCTTGCATATGATTTGATGATGGAAATCAGCAGAGCTTCTGCTCATTTACTAAAGCACTGGAACAAATGCACTTGTAGAGTGCACATGCATTTTGCAAAGTGCCACATATATTTGCTTTAGACAAATCAACACCACAGAACATTCCAGCAAATTTTAACGAGGGTGGGGGTGGGGGGGTTGTGAAATCTAGATAATTGCTCATTAGCAGCAAACTATTTGGAGTGAGTTTAGGTGGGGGGGGGGGGGGTTGTGAAATCTAGATAATTGCTCATTAGCAGCAAACTATTTGGAGTGAGTTTAGGTGGGGGGGGGGGGGGGGGTTGTGAAATCTAGATAATTGCTCATTAGCAGCAAACTATTTGGAGTGAGTTTAGGTGGGGGGGGGGGGGGTTGTGAAATCTAGATAATTGCTCATTAGCAGCAAACTATTTGGAGTGAGTTTAGGTGGGGGGGGGGGGGGGTTGTGAAATCTAGATAATTGCTCATTAGCAGCAAACTATTTGGAGTGAGTTTAGGTGGGGGGGGGGGGTTGTGAAATCTAGATAATTGCTCATTAGCAGCAAACTAAATACACTCAAACAAAATACATTCCAAATGAGTAGACTAGGTGGATATGTTCCCATCACTTCATGCTGGGAAGGTTATTGAAGGAAAATATACATGCATGACAAAAAATAACAGGAAAAAAATCCAGCATGTGTGAGGATAAAAAGGGGACATTCACACTATATTGCAATGATGGTAAGTAGTGTTTGAAGCAAGAAATACATTATATTATCAAAGATTACATAAAAGAACATGTGATGCTAATAAAAGAAAAATATCTTACCTTAATATAGTCCTTCTGCAGGACCTGTATGATGGCAGAACAGGTCTCTGGGATAATGATCCCCAGAGCCTGGGGGGAGATGCCTGTCGAGAACTTAAGGTCCTGCAGGCTTCTCCCTGTGGCCAAATACCGCAAGGTAGCGACCAGCCTCTGCTCCGGAGTGATGGCTTGCCTCATGCAGGTATCCTGCCTGCTGATATAGGGGGTCAGCAAAGCCAACAAACGGTCAAAAACGGGGTCCGTCATCCGGAGAAAGTTCCTGAAATCCTCAGGATTATTCTCACGGATCTCACGGAGCAAAGGCATGTGACAGAACTGGTCACGCTGAAGCAACCAATTCTTGGTCCATGAACTCCTCCTCGCCCTGTTCATGGACTGGTCTTGGGCTGAAGAATAAACTACAGCACCAAGCACATACAATGCACGAGCTCTACGACGAGTACGTACAGGTAACATGGCTTCAAAACGGTCGGCTGGTCAGAACGCACTAAACAGAACGCACTGAAGAACAGCAAGGCCTGTGAAGAACGACCTGAAAATCAGGAACGAGCGGCCAATAAAACAAAGATTTCTCAATGCCAACTGACCAAACGCACTGAAAAGCAGATACAAACCTCACAAGCACAGACTGAACAACAGTTAAAACGAACTGAAAAATACGAGTCTCACAAGCGCGAATCGTCTCTCACCAAACTTCTACTAACACGAGATAAACACGAGATTAGCAGAAGGAGCCCAAAGGGTGTCGTACGGGCTATTGAACTTCCGTTTTATAGTCTCGTCGGACTTGGTGTACGTCACCGCGTACTAGGCTGTCGTACTTTTGTGTGGTCGTGTGTGGGCAAGTCCGTTCGTAAGAAAGTCTGCCGCAAGTCCGCCGAAGGTACGTCGGAAGTCTGTCGGACAGGCTGTCGGACTTTTGTAGACGAAAAGTCCGACCGTGTGTACGCGGCATTACTGTCCACTTTATGCAAAACATTAGAAAATGCATTCAATACCTACAGCTCAACTCATTGCAGCAGGTCGCATTTCTGACATTATTAATCTATACAAAGAAACAATACAGGGGTGCCCTCTTTCCCTGCTCTTATCTAATCTTGGCCTGGAACCCCTGTCCAGATTTCTTAACACCCTTGACCCACTCAATGGGATTAGGGTAGGAAAAACAGAACTCTGTACAGCACTATTTGCTGATGACATATTAGTATTCACTTCTCAACCCGCCCCCCCCCCAGTATGCAAACCCTACAGAAGATCCTTAACACCTTTTGCCAATGCTTGGGCCTTTACATAAAGTAAGGTGCTTTCCTTGCTCTCTAAACAACATATTACATACTTGGGAATACAAATTGGTAAGGAACCCTCCAACGTATACTATTTACTTTACCCTCCGTTAATTCCTAAAATAGAAAGAGAGTTGGAGGCATAATTGGGCCTATCTCTGTCACTCTTTGGGAGATGCCATCTGGGTTGCATGACTTTGTTTCTTTAATTCAGGATGCTTTTTTCTTTCAATCTGATGCATGTCAACACAGGTAAATGGATCATAGCTCTAAAAAGTCGAGGACTATCTCGGTACCTAAGGAGTTAGTTTAAAAGAAAAATTTGACAATTTATTAGAAAATAGACATAGTCAGAACTATTGAGGTTAAAAGAATATAGAAGGCCTATGAATATCATATTATTTTTACCCTTATTTTTGTGAACATGAGAGAAGCCATTTTAAATATTTTCTTTTTCTTCTCTCTGTAAAGTTGAATCTGAGTGCATGATTTTTCAGGAGTGCCTCACAAGGAGACTGTGTAAGCCTTATCTGTATTTTTATCCCAGATCGTAAAAAATTAGAGGTTTGGACATTTAGTAAAAAAAACAAGATAAGGGAACCATGAGCTCACAGACCTAAATGTTTGTTCCCAGGATTGAGCAACAAGGGCTTATTCACAAATTAAACATGTTGTATTATGTATTGCATAGCAATCATAATAACAATAATCCTCAATACATATATAAGTTTGTTACAGTATCTCACAAAAGTGAGTACACCCCTCACATTTTTGTAAATATTTTATTCTATCTTTTCATGAAGAAATGACACTTTGCTACAATGTAAAGTAGTGAGCGTACAGCTTGTATAACAGTGTAATTTTGCTGTCCCCTCAAAATAACTCAACACACAGCCATTAATGTCTAAACCGCTGGCAACAAAAGTGAGTACACCCTAAGTGAAAATGTCCAAATTGGGCCCAATTAGCCATTTTCCCTCCCCGGTGTCATGTGACTCATTAGTGTTACAAGGTCTCAGGTTTGAATGGGGAGCAGGTGTGTTAAATTTGGTGTTATCGCTCTCACTCTCTCATACTGGTCACTGGAAGTTCAACATGGCACCTCATGGCAAAGAACTCTCTGAGGATCTGAAAAAAAGAATTGATGATCTACATAAAGATGGCCTAGGCTATAAGAAGATTGCCAAGACCCTGAAACTGAGCTGCAGCACAATGGCAAAGACCATACAGTGGTTTAACAGGACAGGTTCCACTCAGAACAGGCCTCGCCTTGGTCGACCAAAAAAGTTGAGTGCACGTGCTCAGCGTCATATCCAGAGGTTGTCTTTGGAAAATAGACATATGAGTACTGCCAGCATTGTTGCAGAGGTGAGAGCCTGTCAGTGCTCAAACCATATGCAGCACACTGTATCAAATTAGTCCGCATGGCTGTTGTCCCAGAAGGAAGCCTCTTCTAAAGATGATTCACAAGAAAGCCCAAAAACAGTTTGCTGAAGACAAGCAGACTAAGGACATTGATTACTGGAACCATGTCCTCTGGTCAAGAAAAACCAAGATAAACTTATTTGGTTTAGATAGTGTCAAGCGTGTGTGGAGGCAACCAGATGAGGAGTACAAAGACAAGTGTGTCTTGCCTAGAGTCAAGCATGGTGGTGGGAGTGTCATGGTCTAGAGCTGCATGAGTGCTGCCAGCACTGGGGAGCTTCTGTGCATTGAAGAAACCAGGAATGCCAACATATACTGTGACATACTGAAGCAGAGCATGATCTCCTCCCTTCAGAGACTGGGCCCCAGGGCAATATTCCAACATGATAGCTACCCCAAACACACCTCCAGGACAACCACTGCCTTGCTAAAAAAGCTGAGGGTAAAGGTGATGGACTGGCCAAGCATGTCTCCAGACCTAAATCCTATTGAGCATCTGTGGGGCATCTTTCAAACAGAAGGTGGAGGAGCGTAAGGTCTCTAACATCCACCAGCTCTGTGATGTCGTAATGGAGGAGTGGAGGAGGACTGCAGTGGCAACCTGTGAAGCTCTGGTGCACTCCATGCCAAAGAGGGTTAAGGCAGTGCTGGAAAATAATGGTGGCCACACAGAATATTTACACTTTGGGCCCAATTTGGACATTTTAATTTAGGGGTGTACTCACTTTTGTTGCCAGCGGTTTAGACATTAATGGCTGTGTGTTGAGTTATTTTGAGGGGACAGCAAATTTACACTGTTATACAAGCTGTACACTCCCCACTTCACATTGTAGCAAAGTGTCATTTCTTCAGTGTTGTCACATGAAAAGATATAATAAAATATTTACAAAAATATGAGGGGTGTACTCACTTTTGTGAGATAGTGAAGTACTATACATAATTAAGTGAATCATTTTACATGTATTGGTTTATGTATTTTAATAATAATTTTTCATTCATAATATTTACATAATGTATTGTATGGATATGCATAAAACAAATTAATACATATATATTATTATAATAGGGTTACAAATATATAATCTTATGAAACGTTTACATAGAAAGTATACTGATGTAAAATCCTTGTATTTTGAATAACCGGGAGGTTTTCCTGGTGCCATGACTTAGCTTTCAAGGTATGCGAGAAGTTAAGTTAATAGCCTTATCCAAACAGTCTCACAACCATATTTCTGAGTTGTAGACACAATGTCTGAAGTGGTTTGACAGATTTTAGAAAGTTCTAGATGTTTATGGTTTTCTGCTAAGTCTAAAGTTAAAGGTTACATGAAGATTGATTTCTAACATTTAAAGTCAATTCTAATACAACACTGCCCCTGGTGGTGAAAATATTAAGAGTCCAAGATGGCCGCTTGGTTGCATGTTACATAGAAACAACCCGTCATTTTACATCATCAGTTACGTAGTAGTGACACACACACCCACTTTTTGGGTGGGATAGAAGTGGTTACACATAGCAGAAAGGGAGATTGAAAGCTTGAAGGAGACTGAAAGAATCTTGGAAGGTGAGAGGGTGTTGAGATCTTGATAGCGCAGAAATGTAGGAATGTTGGAAGAAGTCCTTAGGGACACCTAACTTGATGCTTCTCAAAACAACAGATTTCTTAAGTCCTGGTAAAGTATTAATCTTTTTATTTTTACCTTTTGGCAAATTGAATTGTTTTGACATATACAAAATGGAACCATTTAATATTGCGGCCTAGCAATTTGGAGTTGTGTTATTTCTACCTACAGCATGATATAATTATATTCCAAATATTAAGAGACATACACATTTTTGTCTGTCTCTACAAAGCTAAGACCAAAGTCTGTTAAATGTTTTTTTCGTGATATGTGTTTAAAAAGAAAATCATTCTACATTTATTTTTATTTAAAAATAAGTCTTGATTAAATTATCAAGCTGTGTGCACAGTATAACTTTTTGTCTGTGCATTGTTTTTGTGCTCATAGCATTTCCTGTGTCCACCCCGGGGGGACTACCCCTAATCGGGTGCCTCTTTTGGTACTGCGTGGTGCCTCCAGGGCCATCATTGGTAAGCAATTTATGACTTCATAGATTCTCCAAGATTAATCTTTATGTTGTATTTGTATCTTAAGTTTCCAATACACTTAAATTTACCAACCCTTGAAATTTGTTTACAACTGTTCAATTATGAGACTGTATTTACTCTTGTAGATGTTTTTCACTGACCCCTCCTGAAGAAGCGCTGGTAACCGCAAAACATGTAGAGAATCTTGTAAAGATACACATCTCAGCTTCCCCTCATTAGGTTTTATGTGTCTATTACCTGTTTTCATCACTGTGCACTGCACTATGTGCACAGTGTATGTATGTCAGGACTGGGCTCAGCCCTTCCTTCTCTGAGCTGGCCGCTCAGCTGTCGCCTAATTGCCAGCTCCTATCTCTCCACAGGTACTCAGCTGTTGGTGATATCCTGCTCGTCAGTCCTACCTACTTAAGCGGTCCAGCCCAGAGGATCTCTGCCTTCGCCTTAGTCAACATCACAGAGACGCTCTCCTGCATTCTTTTAAAAGACTTGCTTGGCTGACATCCCTTCTGGCTCCAGATCCTGCTTGCTGTTTTACTATGCTCATCTCCGGCTCCCTGACATTTAGCTTTTAATAACTATTATTTTAATAGGGAGACATGAAATACATTAGAAATATGCATGTTAGTAGGAAGGTCTAATGCGTAAGCCACTGGGTTAAGTATTATCAGGAGCCAGAAGGCCTGAGTATCTATGGAGAGATAGGAGCTGGCAATTAGCCAACAGCTGAGTGGCCAGCTCAGAGAAAGAAGGTCTGAGCCCAGCCCTGACAGTACCCCCTCCTCAACGACCCCCCCCCTCGGAGGACCACCAGGCTTGAGGGGAAAACATCTATGGAAATCATGGAGGAGGACAGGGGCAAGTTAACCCAGTGGCTTACACATTAGACCTTCCTTCTAACATGCATATTTGGAATGTATTTCATGTTTCCTTATTAAAATGAGAGTCAGACAAGCCAAACATCAGGGAGCCAGAGATGAGCATACTAAAACAGCAAGCAGGATCTGGAGCCAGAAGGGATGTCAGCCAAGCAATGCAGGAATGCAGGAGAGGGTCTCTGTGATGTTGACTAAGGCAAAGGCAGAGATCCTCTGGGCTGGACAGCTTAAGTAGGCAGGACTGATGAGAAGTATATCACCAACAGAGTACCTGTGGAGAAATAGGAGCTTGCAATTAGCCGACAGCTGTGCAGCCAGCTCAGAGAAGGAAGGGCTGAACCCAGCCCTGACAATGTACCTTTGTACCAGCTAGTTTTAACCACGCCTATTTTCTAATAAATTGTCAATTTTTTTCCTTTTAAAATGGTTCAAACCTTGGGTACTGAGACCCCTAGATCATTTTGAATGAGGCTTCATTTACTACAGGTAAATGGATGATAAATATCTATAAAGAAGTACTTTAAATGCCTTTTACTACATTTGAAGTACATATAGAAAGATTTGAAAATGCATGAAACATGAAACATAAACACATAAAACAGTAGATAACGTAATTCAAATATTCGTGTAAACTAATAACTAAGAGAATGCACTTTAAAAGATTTTTAAGTGTACATGATATGTGTATGTGTATGTGTATATGTGTGTATGTGTGTGTGTGTGTTTTCTGTGACCATAGGGAATCTGAAAAACACACCAAAGAAAATGCAAGACAAACACAACATAAACACAATGCACTGTAAGTATTTTGATTCAAGTACCGTCTTGAAAAATGTGTATTTATCTGATCATAGGAATGGCTAAAAAAACACACGTGAGGAATCTCCAAGACAATCAGAATGTGAACACAACTGTCAGGGACATCATGTCAGCCGTCAAAGATAGTACCAGCTGTTCATGTGCAAAAACATGCATATTTTCGGTCATGGAAGCCTAACTAAGAATGGAAGAATGGGTATGCACATACACAGGCACATCCACCACAGATACTGGCACCTAGTGGACTATTCAAACCTGGACCCTTTATTGGAATCATTGCTAAATGGTCTTTCCACTTGTATCTTTGTTATCCTTGATCCTGAATTCTGTTTCACTCTGACCTGCCTGTGTATTACACCTGCCTATTTATGTCTGCTGCCTCTCTGTGGTACCCACCTCCATCTGGACTCTTGGTCAAGATTCTGCCTATCAACTCTGTACCTCGCTGCCTGCACATTGCTAGCCCCTGCTTGTCTCTGACCTTGATCCTTCTCGTGATTTGCTACCCCTATAAGAGAAGAGATCGGGAACAGTTTAACGTTCTCCCACATAATTATAATCAAGATAGCCCAATGGAGCGGTTGGACACCAGACCTGATTCTGGAAGATCCAATGGTTTGGGTTTTCCCATGGTGAATCAAGGAAGGAAAAGTGGAGTAGAACAAAGAGAGGCACCAGAGGGGGGAGGGGATTACAATCAAAAAAAGAAAAAGGGCTTAATTGATGCCAGAATATTTAAATTTAGCAAAGTAGAACTAACAAGGGAGGGCAAAATAACCCCGGATAAAGGTTTAAAGTCCCCCCCCAAGAAACATGATACATTTCAAAGCTTTATTGATGTTCACAAATACATCCACAAACTTAATGTGTAACAACATCTCCTCACCAATCCCATGAGGGATAACAGAAAATTAGATTAATCAGAAATACACTATTCGGTGCTAGTGAATGCCACTCTCTCTTAGTCCTTAGGAATCTGCATAATTTGTCAGTTAAAAACTCTAATGCATGAATGGTGAGTAATGTGTAACTGTGACACTTGTAGGTATGTTGACATTTTTGCAGATTTATTAAAAAAGAAAAACTGAAATATCAAATGGTCCTAAGTATTCAGACCCTTTGCTCAGTATTTAGAAGCACCCTTTTGATCTAATACAGCCATGAGTCTTTTTGGGAAAGATGCAACAAGTTTTTCACACCTGGATTTGGGGATCCTCTGCCATTCCTCCTTGCAGATCCTCTCCAGTTCTGTCAGGTTGGACGGTAAACGTTGATGGACAGCCATTTTTAGGTCTCTCCAGAGATGCTCAATTGGGTTTAAGTCAGGGCTCTGGCTGGGCCATTCAAGAACAGTCACTGAGTTGTTGTGAAACCATTCCTTCGTTATTTTAGCTGTGTGCTTAGGGCCATTGTCTTGTTTGAAGGTAAACCTTCGGCTCAGTCTGAGGTCCTGAGCACTCTGGAGAAGGTTTTCGTCCAGGATATCCCTGTACTTGGCCGCATTCATCTTTCACTTGATTGCAACCAGTCGTCCTGTCCCTGCAGCTGAAAAACACCCCCAAAGCATGATGCTGCCACCATCATGCTTCACTGGACAGTATTGGACAGGTGATGAGCAGTGCCTGGTTTTCTTCATACATACCGCTTAGAATTAAGGCCAAAAAGTTCTATCTTGGTCTCATCAGACCAGAGAATCTTATTTCTCACCATCTTGGAGTCCTTCAGGTGTTTTTAGCAAACTCCATGCAGGCTTTCATGTGTCTTGCGCTGAGTAGAGGCTTCCGTCGGGCCACTCTGCCATAGAGCCCTGACTGGTGGAGGGCTGCAGTGATGGCTGACTTTCTACAACTTTCTCCCATCTCCCGACTGCATCTCTGGAGCTCAGCCACAGTGATCGTTGGGTTCTTCTTTACCTTTCTCATCAAGGCTCTTCTCCCCCGATAGCTCAGTTTGGCCGGATGGCTGCACTGAAAAAGGCTGCACTAAAAAGGCTGCACTGACAAGGCTGCACTAACAAGGCTGCACTGACAAGGCTGCACTAACAAGGCTGCACTGACAAGGCTGCACTGACAAGGCTGCACTGACATGACTGCACTGGGGCAAGGCTGCACTGAGAAGGCTGCAATGATGGGCATTTAAATGTAAGTTTTTTTCCCTTCAACTTCCCTCCTAAAAGTTTTTTTTCCTTAAAATTCCCTCCTAAACTTGGGGTGCGTGTCATACGCCGGTGCGTGTTATACGCCAATAAATACGGTAGTTTTCTTCATTAGCTGGTTACAGAGTTCATGATAATCTTGTTTCCATGTGCATAGCCCCCACACCCATATTTTTAGTGTATACATTGATTGAGTAGTCTGTGCTTTCCTCTTGCCATTGGTTTCAAGTTTTCACTTTTCATACAATATATAGTACAGCTGATGTAAAATTGTTATGCAGAATAGAAAGATAAAAAATGAAGCAGGAAGGTGATACTTTATCTGCACTGCTAGGAGTTGGGAAATGAGTTTGAACTACTCAAAAATAATAGTATGGAACACATTTTAAGATCTTTTATGTAACACTTGTCAGATTCACAGGTTTTTTTTTTTTTTTTTTTTTTTTAAGAGCAGGGCCAGTGCAAATTCATACTTCTGTAGTGACAATCATTTCTTGACTTATATTACAGGAACAATTTACAGTCAAGCAGAATGAGCAAATTTAATGAAAGGCTATTTGCAAAATAGCAAAGCCAAATAACATTTTGACAGTACTTTCTTTTCTTCTTCTGCATTTAACCTGCACTTTGCAAAATTGTCATTCTAAAACTAGTGCTGCCATTCTTCCCCTTCTTATAAGGCTTATACACTGCCAGTTGACTTCATTTTGATCAATTTGTCACATAATAGAAATGCTTGCACAATGTCCATAAGAGAGTATTATAATTCCAAGAATTCCAATTTATCATTCTATTCAGGGGCTTAGTTAATGCTTGGAGGCCAGGCACAAGGATTGTAGATTGCTTTACTGAATAAATGAGTGAAATTGCAGCAAACTGCCTCAGAAGAAATGTAAAGGGAATGCAGATATTTCCAGGGAATTACAAAAATATGGTGCATATGTATAGCAGATCTGTGACAAACAGTAACACCTGACTGGTTTAAGCATTTAAAACGGTATCCAAAACCAGAATACTATTGCTTCATTCTGCACCTGTAAAACAAAGATGTCATAATAGATGTGGTCTTAGTTACAGTTGATGCAATGACATTAAGCAGGAATTGGGATTTAATTTTGTAGTTTTCCATACAATCAGCATTAGATTACATTTAAGCTACCTTGGAAGCAGTTTAGACAGTGCCGGGACAAGGTCATCCAGCGCCCAGGGCGAACATGCCACACTGCCCCCCCCCCCAGTTGTTCATGGGTTAAATGCTCAATAATGCCTAGTACACATAATGAAAACATTGGATGAAAGCAAGTGCATTTGGAGCGATTTTCTGATAATCTGATCAATAGTACACAGCTTTCAAGTGCTGTTTATGACAATTCATGTGAAAACATCACAAAATAAGCACAAAAAAAATCTTGTAAGAAAGCAGAACAAACGATTTTCATGTAATTAGTATGGTATTTGCACGAAAAATAAAATCTGCCCATGCTTGGAAATGAAAGAATACATTACAATATATCATTTCTGAAGTTGTATTCTGTCTAATGAGATTTTTTGTAAATTTAGTAACCTATTTGTTTTCCATATGAGACCAGCATGTAAAATAAAATTATCTAATATTCTCATATATATATGAGACCAGTGTGTAAAAAAAAAAAAATGATCTAATATTCTCATACATATAATATTGCGTATGGGCCTTTTATTCTAGGAACAGAGGATTAAGATAAAAGCACCTAAACTGGCACACATGCATAGTTTTTTTTTTCATTAAACACTCATGCCACGTACACACGATTGGAATTTCCATCAACAAATGTTAGATGTGAGCTTTTGGTTGGATATTCCTATCATGTGTATGCTCCATCGGACATTTGCTGTTGGAATTTCCGACAACAAATGTTTGAGAGCAGGTTCTCAATTTTTCAGACAACAAAAGTTCTTGTCGGAAATTCCAACCGCGTGTGGCCATTTCCAACGCACAAAAGTGCTGCGCATGCTGGGAATCAATTTGACGCATGCCCAGAATCATAGTACTTAATTTTTCTCAGCTCATCGTAGTGTTGTTCTTGACAATTGGAATTTCCTGTCAGAATACATTGATCAATGCTGCAGCTGATTGGCTGCAAGCCGCTGGTCGAACAAGGTTTTCTAGCAGTCCCATTCTACAGAAGCTGATCTGATGGGGTGGCTTCTAACAGGCAAGCTCACACATAGATAGCTCACACATAGATCAAAATTTAGCTGGTCCCTACTAAACTGAATTAATTTTGATCTGTGCTTACCCAGCTTTACCTTATTCCTTGCTCTAGTATGCTCTCCCAGTGCTGTGATTGGTCCTGTGGAGCTCCTGGGTAAATTGTGATTGGCTGCGGTCACACTCCAGCTTCATCATATCATACAGGGATAATGTTCCTGTATTGTATGATGATGCTAAGGCTTTGGGTGGAGGGAGGAGAGAACTGCAGCTGGCTGGAGCAAGTACAAGTTTTCCCCCAGCACTGCAATGGTGGATTTTTTTACTTTGCTGGATTTGGGCTGCTTTCAGGGCTGCTGTTAGAAATCACAGGGCCCCGTACAGCCTACCTGACAGGGCCCCCCTAAAAAAATATCAAAACAATATTTTTGCTAACCATACACCACCACAAAAATCATTATTAGCATACACAAACACAACAAAACTTATAAACTTACAGAGGAACAGGAGGGTACAGTGTGGGGGGAGGGGGCAGGATAGCACAGTACAGGGGGCCAGGAGGGTACAGTACAAGGGGGGGGCAGTAGGGCACAGTACAGCAGTTAGGAGGGTACAGTACAGGGGGGGCACAGTAGGAGAGGGACAGAAAAGTACAGTACGGGGCAGGAGGGAACAGTATGGGGGGTGGGGTAGGAAGGTACAGTATGGTGGGGTTAGGAGGAAACAGTACAGGGGGAGCAGGAGGGTACAGTACAGTGGGAGGGTAAGTGGACATAATACAGGGGGCAAGAGGGTACAGTATAGGGGCAGTAATGTAGAATACAGAAATGGACTCCTGAAGCAGAGCTGTTCAGGGAAGCTGATGTCACAGATCCTATCTATTCTGGCAGGCTGTCACTGGGCTAAATATACAACAGTAATGACAACTCCCCTCTTCCTTCACCTTCTGGCTCTCTTCTGGTGCTTTGCAGGGGTTAAAGAAGAACCCCAAGGTGGAGCATCTTACTTCTGCTGCTGCAGCTTGTGCGGGTGGGATGTGTACTGCACTAATCACATGGGACGAATAGGAGAAGAGGGTCAGCAGGGATTCGCGCAGTACACAGTACACATCTCACCTACACAAGCAGCAGTAGTAAGATGCTCCACCTTAGGGTTCTTCCTTAAGAGCCCTTGCACACTGGGGCGGGGGGCGGCGTCGGCGGTAAAACGCCGCTATTATTAGCGGCGTTTTACCGTCGGCATGCGGCCGCTAGCGGGGGGGTTTTACCCCCCGCTAGCGGCCGAGAAAGGGTTAAATACCACCGCAAAGCGCCTCTGCAGAGGCGCTTTGCCGGCGGTATAGCCGCGCCGTCCCATTGATTTCAATGGGCAGGAGCGGTAAGGGAGCAGTATACACACCGCTCCTTCACCGCTCCGAAGATGCTGCTGGCAGGACTTTTTTTACCGTCCTGCCAGCGCATCGCTCCGGTGTGCAAGCCCTCGGGGCTTTCACACTGGAATGAAAGCAGCGGCACTTTCGGGGCGGTTTGCAGGCGCTATTATTAGCGCAATAGCGCCTGCAAACCACCCCAGTGTGCAAGGGCTCTAAGCCCTGAAAAAAATGGGGTGGGGATGAGAACCATGGTGTAGGGGAGAAAGAGGAAGGGGGTAAAATTGGGGCTGGGTATGAGATGGGGGATGGGTAGAGAAGAACTGGAAGGAGACTGGGGGAATCCTGTTCTGTATAGGGATAAAAAAGGAGAAGGATTTGTGCTGGCAGGGGGGAAGGG
This sequence comes from Aquarana catesbeiana, assembly GCF_042186555.1. Classification (NCBI taxonomy): domain Eukaryota; kingdom Metazoa; phylum Chordata; class Amphibia; order Anura; family Ranidae; genus Aquarana; species Aquarana catesbeiana. The sequence goes on along the minus strand of NC_133333.1, from coordinate 189,621,067 downwards.
GGGAAAGGAAGGTGGATAGATGGCTGTCAAGGGGACTGGAAAGGGATAATCAGAGATGGGCATGGGGCATACTCAGCTGGTAAGAAATAGCCATAGTATAAAAACGTAAATGGGCTGTCTGGCAGGGAGGGGAGAGGGAGTGATCTCCATTTCCTAGTAAAGAGACAGTGTGTTGGGGGTGTGCAGGGTGGGGGATTCCTGCCATTTGTAATGTTTGTAGATCCTGGGACACACACCTGTGTGAAGGTGAAGTGTCTGCAGAGGAAAAGACAGAGAAGGGAGGGGGGAGAGATTACAACCATCTGAGAGGAGCAGTGTGTGACAGGCAAAGATGAATGGATCTGTGTGAGGATGACAGGGAGCTGGACGGCCCGGATAGTGGCTGAGGGTGGGGAGGAAGATGCCAGTGAGGGAGAGAGAGCATTGCAGACATTAAGGATGAGTTTGGGCGTGTTCGCACAGCCCACGTGCAGAGCCCGCCAGGAAGTCTCACTGCATTGGGCTAATCACAGGCAGTGAGACATTTCCCGATCTCTGCAGCCGCACATCGGGAAAATGTCTCACTGCCTGTGATTAGCACAGCGCCGTGCCGACTTCCTGGTGGGCTCTGCACGTGGGCTGTGCGAACACGCCCAAGCTCATCCTTAGCAGACATCAGAGAGACAGATAACAGAACTGACCTGTACTGTTGTACTGTAGCAAAAGAGACAGCCAAAGTGAAACTATTACCACCACTGCCAGAAACTGTGGGGAGGAAACTTCAAAGCCCCCCCATGCACCTAGGACCCCTGGACAGTTTGCAGAAGTGCCTGTGCATTAAGACAGGCAAGCCCTCCCCCGCTCTCAGTGTACTGATGAATCCCCCTGCTTTCAGGGAGAGGAAAACAGTCAGCGCTGGGGGGAGACCAGGCAGGCACCTATGGGAGGATCATAGATATGTGGCCCGAACAAGGAGGCAGATCGGTGCGCTGTGACAGTTACAGAAACAATGCCGTGTATCAATCCCTCCAGCAGCTGAAAGCCAACAGGAGGGAGAGACACACACGGCATTGTTTCTGTAACTATCACGGTGTATAGCAGAACAGGTCGGGACTCATGGGAGGAGAAAAGCAGTCTGTTATCTATCACTTCTTATCTTCAGTCTGTAGAGGAGCTCTCACTGTCTGATCCAGCTGCCCAGCCTGTCAGGGATCTGAGCCCAGGACAGTGTCTCTGGCCTTTCCGGGGAAGCCTGCAGCAGGTAAGGGCACATTCTCAAGTCTCTGCTTTTGGACAGAATTAGCATCACAGAGGCTGAGACAAAGCATGATGCTCCAGTGTTTTGGCGCCCCCTCCCACACTCCACCCAGGACAGTGGCCCCTCCTGCCCCTGCCTTGTACCGGCCCCGAGTTTAGGGCAGGAGAGGAGATAGAAGTTCAACATAACAGGTAATCAGATTAATGATCAGACAGGGAGTAATTGTAAATTGAAGTTTACTAAACAGGTAAAAAAGTTAGCAGAACAATGCAAAAACGGGTTTAGAAGCATACACTGTAGAATAATAATTAACAAAAAATAAACGATTGTGAAAGATGCACAAACATGGGCTGTTCACAGAAAGTGTCTCTGTGTGTCTTGTATATGTAGAAGATGAGGATGAATGAGGGCTCTCCCTTATACCTCCTGTCCTGTTTGTTCCCCAGGATTGAGAGGACAGGACACAGAGTAAGGTGACACCTGTAGTAAGTCCTGACCAGCAGAACTGGATCTTGCAATAAAGTAGAATCTGGAAATCAGGAACTTTGTGCCGGATATCGTCACAGGATCTATAGAAGCAGGGGGCAGAAATGTGGTCAGACAGGCAGAAGAAGGTGAGCCAATGGGATAAGCAAAGTGTGAAGTTGAGAAGCAAGTTAGAAGTGAAGTGTCAGAGGGATCGAGATCAAGCTTGGTCAGAAGGAAAAAATGGATATTGCACAGGAACAAGCAGGGTCTGGTTCTAGATCACAGGACTTGACAACCACTCAGCAATGATCTTGAGTCCTGCAGTGCTTTAACTGCTTACCGCCCACGCCATTGTAAAATGATGGTCGGGCGGGAACCCTATTGTTCTGGGAGGACGTCATATGACATCCTAGCGAGAACACGCCTCGGGCGGCCCCTTCGACTCACGCTCCTGCACAATCTGTCACCCACTGCATCCACCGGACACAACGGATGACTGATCAGTGTACCAGCCCACTGCCGGTGCTATATAACCGCTATGACCAATCACAGCAGATAACATGACAGTTGTAAACAATGAATGGCTTCCTTTCATGCCATTCATTGTATACAACTGTGTTGCTGCCTGTGATTGGTCACAGTGATCACATGGTACAGACAGGGCCAATCACAGCTCATCACAACAATACACAGTGTCTACACATTGTCATTCAGTAAAAATATTTGCTTATAGCAGTGAAACTCACCTCAGATTATTAAGCTCTCTCTTAGGAAGATAGATCAGCCTTCATCAATATGCTCTCATACATAGTTACATAGTTACATAGTAGGTGAGGTTGAAAAAAGACACAAGTCCATCAAGTCCAACATATGTGTGATTATATGTCAGTATTACATTGTATATCCCTGTATGTTGCGGTCATTCAGGTACTTATCTAATAGTTTCTTGAAGCTATTGATGCTCCCCGCTGAGACCACCGCCCGTGGAAGGGAATTCCACATCCTTGACGCTCTTACAGTAAAGAACCCTCTACGTAGTTTAAGGTTAAACCTCTTTTCTTCTAATTTTAATGAGTGGCCACGAGTCCTGTTAAACTCTCTTCTGGGAAAAAGTTTTATTCCTATTGTGGGGTCACCAGTACGGTATTTGTATATTGAAATCATATCCCCTTCTCAAGCGTCTCTTCTCCAGGGAGAATAAGTTCAGTGCTCGCAACCTTTCCTCATAACTAAGATCCTCCAGACCCTTTATTAGCTTTGTTGCCCTTCTTTGTACTCGCTCCATTTCCAGTACATCCTTCCTGAGGACTGGTGCCCAGAGCTGGACAGCATACTCTAGGTGCAGCCGGACCAGAGTCTTGTAGAGTGGGAGAATTATCGTTTTATCTCTGGAGTTGATCCCCTTTTTAATGCATGCCAATATTCTGTTGCTTTGTTAGCAGCAGCTTGGCATTGCAAGTCCTTTTCCATCCTAGATTCCCCCAGAAGTTCTCCCCCCAGTGTATAGATTGCATTCATATTTTTGCCACCCAAATGCATTATTTTATATTTTTCTACATCGAACCTCATTTACCATGTAGTTGCCCACCCCATTAATTTGTTCAGATCTTCTTGCAAGGATTCCACATCCTGCTGAGAAGTTATTGCCCTGCTTAGCTTAGTATCATCTGCAAATACAGAGATTGAACTGTTTATCCCATCCTCCAGGTCAATTATGAACAAATTAAATAGGACTGGTCCCAGCACAGAACCCTGGGGGAGCCCACTACCCACCCCTGACCATTCCAAGTACTCCCCATTTATCACCACTCTCTGAACTCGCCCTTGTAGCCAGTTTTCAATCCATGTACTCACCTTATGGTCCATGCCAACGGACCTTATTTTGTACAGTAAACGTTTATGGGGAACTGTGTCAAATGCTTTTGCAAAATCCAGATACACCACGTCTACGGGCCTTCCTTTATCTAGATGGCAACTCACCTCCTCATAGAAGGTTAGTAGATTGGTTTGGCAAGAACAATTCTTCATTCTTCATGAATCCATGCTGATTACTGCTAATGATACCGTTCTCATTACTAAAATCTTGTATATAGTCCCTTATCATCCCCTCCAAGAGTTTACATACTATTGATGTTAGGCTAACTGGTCTGTAATTCCCAGGGATGTATTTTGGGCCCTTTTTAAATATTGGTGCTACATTGGCTTTTCTCCAATCAGCTGGTACCATTCCAGTCAGTAGACTGTCAGTAAAAATTAGGAACAACGGTCTGGCAATCACCTGACTGAGTTCCCTAAGTACCCTTGGATGCAGGCCATCTGGTCCCGGTGATTTATTAATGTTAAGTTTCTCATGTCTAATTTTAATTCTGTCCTCTGTTAACCATGGAGGTGCTTCCTGTGATGTGTCATGAGGATAAACACTGCAGTTTTGGTTACTGAAGCCCCCCAATTCACTCGAGAAGACTGAGGAGAAGAATAAATTCAATACCTTCGCCATCTCCCCATCCTTTGTAACCAGATGTCCTTCCTCATTATTTATGGGGCCAATATGGTCTGTCCTCCCTTTTTTACTGTTTACATACTTAAAGAATTTCTTGGGATTTTTTTGCTCTCCTCCGCTATGTGTCTTTCATATTCTATCTTAGCCATCCTAATTGCACCCTTACATTTCTTGTTGCATTCTTTATAAAATCTGAATGCTGGTGATGATCCCTCAACCTTGTATTTTTTTGAAGGCCTTCTCCTTTGCTTTTGTATGCATTTTTACAATGGAGTTAAGCCATCTAGGACTTTTGTTCGCTCGTTTAAATTTATTACCCAATGGGGTGCATTGGCTAATGCCCTTATTTAATATGCTCTTAAAGCAAACCCATCTCTCCTCCGTGTTCTTTGTTCCTAATATTTTATCAAAATTTATGCCTTTTAGCAAGGTTTGTAGTTTAGGGAAGTTGGCTCTTTTGAAATTCAGTGTCTTTGCATTCCCTTTATGTTTCCTATTTGTGTGATTTATACTGAAACTAATTGACCTGTGATCGCTGTTACCCAAATTCCCCCATATATCCACATCCGTGATCAGGTCTGTATTGTTGGTAATCAGTAGATCCAGTAATGATTTATTTCTAGTTGGTGCGTCTACCATCTGACTCGTAAAATTGTCCTGCAAGACATTAAGGAACTGGCGAGCCTTAAATGAACGCGCGGTTCCCTCCGCCCAGTCTATGTCTGGATAATTAAAATCCCCCATTATGATAACACTTCCCATCCTTGCTGCTAATCCAAATTGTGATAGGAGATCTGTCTCCACTTCCTCCCTCGGGTTAGGGGGCCTATAGCATACTCCCAGTTTTATTTTCCCCTTGGCTTCATCCCTTTGGAGCTCTACCCATAAGGATTCCACCTCCTCCCTAGCTCCCTTAGTGATGTCATCTCTCACATTCACTTGTACATTATTCTTGATATATAGGCATACCCCTCCCCCTATTTTACCCTCTCTATCCTTGCGGTAAAGGGTATAGCCTTGAATGTTTGCCAGCCAATCACGAGACCTGTTGAACCAGGTCTCTGAAATTCCCACAAAATCCAAATCCTCCTCATACAACAGTATATCTAGTTCACCCATCTTGTCCGCCATGCTCCTGGCATTGGTGAATATGCCACATAGTTTAGACCGGTCGCATATTATCCTCGTATTTGGTGTTCTGAGATTGCAACTAGGACTTGCTACTATACTTACCTTGGGTTTTTGTGCTTTGGTCAACCTACCACTAATGCCCCGAATACTACCCTCTGGAATATGTTCCGTGCTGACTATCTCTACCTCTGGACTCTCCCCATCACCTAGTTTAAAAACCCCTCTAACTTTTTGTCCACCTTTATTCCCAGCTGATCTGCACCCTCCTCATTAAGGTGCAGTCCATCCCTTCTATAGTACCGGTTATCGACTGATAAGTCTGCCCAGTCCTCCAGGAATCCAAACCCCTCCTTACTACACCAGCTCTTCAGCCACTTGTTTACTTCCCTAATCTCCCTCTGCCTTTCTGGTGTGGCTCGATGTACCGGTAGTATTCCTGAGAAGAGAACACTACCTTGGAGGTCCTTTTCCTCAATTTAGCTCCTAAGTCCCTAAAATCGTTCTTTAGGACACTCCATCTGCCTCTGACTTTGTCATTGGTGCTAACATGCACCACGACAGCTGGGTCTTCCCCAGCCCCTCCCAGTAATCTGTCCACCAGATCCGTGATGTGCCGAACCCGAGCGCCTGGTAGACAACATACTGTTCGGCGCTTCAGGTCTTTGTTACAGATTGCCCTCTCTGTCCTCCTAAGAATTGAGTCCCCAGCACCAGAATTTGTCTTTCCTTTACCTTAGCTTCCCCCCTACTCTCACTGGAGGAGTTCTTCCCCCGGCAACTAGGAGAGTCCCTCAGCCCTAGAAGTGCTGGTCCCTGACTGGTTTCACCAATGTCACTCAATGGAGCATACTTATTGGGATGCTCCAGCCCTGGATCGGCCTCCCTGGCACTTCCCCCTCTACCCTTCCTGACTGTCACCCATCTACTCTTTGCTAGTGCCTGCACCTCTTTGTCTCCACCCGCCACTGTGCTGGCCCCTGCCAGCACCTGCTGTGTATGTTCCTGGCTCTCCTTTAGTATGGAGGGACTTCTCAGTGCTGACAGTTGCTTCCCCAGTTTCAGGACCTGGGCTTCCAGGGAAACAATGTGATTACATTTTGAACAGCAGTATTCGCCCTCGATCGGGATGATCAAGGAACGCATACATGCCGCAAGATGTACAAAGTGTCACCTCTCCACACCCGCCGGGCATCGTACCTATTAAATTTAATGAGGATTGGGGATTATACCCTGTCCAAATTACCTAACAACTAGCTTCCTGACACTAATACTCAAGACAATACACAGGTACTCAACAAGACAATACACAGGTACTCACAAACCTACGTGCACTCGCAGAACACTCGCAGACCTACGTGCACTCGCAGAACACTCACAGAACTACGTGGGGGGGATGCCAGGAAGGCCATTCCAGGGCTGGAGCATCCCAATATGTACGCTTCATTGAGTGACTTTGGTGAAACCAGTCTGGACCAGCACTGCTGGAGCTGAGGGACTCTCCTGGCTGCCAGGGGAAGAACTCCTCCAGTGAGAGTGGGGGGGAAATGAAGGCTAAGGAAAGACAGATTCTGGTGGTAGTGGACTCAATTCTTAGAAGGACAGAGAGGGTAATCTGTGACAAAGACCTGAAACGCTGAACTGTATGTTGTCTACCGGGCGCTCGGGTTTGGCACATTACGGATCTGGTGGACAGATTACTGGGAGGGGCTGGGGAATACCCAGCTGTCATGGTGCACGTTGGAACCAATGACAAAGTCAGAGGCAGACTAAATGTTCTAAAGAACGACTTTAGGGATTTGGGAGCTAAATTGAGGAAAAGGACCTCCAAGGTAGTATTCTCGAATGCTACTGGTACATCGAGCCACACCAGAAAGGCAGAGGGAGATTAGGGAAGTAAACAAGTGGCTGAAGAGCTGGTGTAGTAAGGAGGGGTTTGGGTTCCTGGAAGACTGGGCCGACTTCTCAGTCGATCACCAGTACTATAGAAGGGACGGACTGCACCTAAATGAGGAGGGTGCAGAACAGCTGGGAGTAAAGATGGCCAAAAAGTTAGAGGGGTTTTTAACCACTTCCCATCCCGCGTATAGACATATGACAGCCGCAAGGTGGCTCTCTCATCCTGGGCGGCCGTCATATGACGTCCTCGGCTTCCCGGCCATCTAGGGGGGCGAGCGCACGCCCGCCGCGTCACTCGGGAGCCGATGTGTGTGCCGGCGGCAGTGATGTTAGGGGGCGATCAAGGGTTTAACTGTGTTCCCTATGTGTGTTTCTAACTATGGGGGGAATGTGGCTGACTAGAGGAGGAGAGAGATTGTTGTTCCTACTTAGTAGGAACACAAGATCTGTCTCCTCTCCCCTGACAGGACCCTATGGTGGGTTATGAAGAACATGTTTAAGTGGGCAAGTAATTTTAAGTCAGATTCTGGAAACTGGTCGACTGTATGTAAAAATACATATAATTTTTATACATATATAATTATTTAATGAAGCCATAAGTCCATTAAATGAAGGTATTTTTATTGCCCTTTCCAAGCAATTGTCATAATTTTGTACACAAGCAGTTCTGTACTGGGGCATAGCTAGATTACTACTGGTATGTTATAGTGAATGTATACATCTAAATCACTTGCTATAGCTACTCTACAGTTTACTGTAAATCTAAACCCAGTTATCAAAATCTAATATAATACGATATAACATGTCAATTCCATGTGAATTTCAAAATTCAGTTTTAAAATTTTACAGCTTTTGTTAAAATAACATTTGGCAACCCGGCCAAAAAAAGTCCCTGTTCAAGCACTTTCTCTTATAGTATTTTTTTTTTTTTTTAACTGACATTTTTTTATTTTTTCAAGAAAATATACTAATCTGCAGCATTGGCTACAGAGAATACAATTTGAAATATTACAGGTCAGTCAGGCAGCAGACAGCTGACCTTCTATCAATGGAACAGTTCAGTGTAGACATATATTGGTTGATCAAAAGGGGTTTGCTGGGTTATCATACATCTCTGACAGTACATCCAATAATATCTTTTGCATAAGTGCATAAACATATACAAGAGAAAAAAAAGAGGGGGATAAAGTTATAATAGAGAGGTGAAAAAAATAAAAGAGTAGAGAAGAAGAGAGAGAAAAGGAGGATAACCATCCGTCTCCAGGGCCCAGGATAGCCCCAGAGGGAGCGAGTCAAAAGTACTCAAGAAGCGCAGAGCCTTAGATCGCAGGAGTCTCCAACAGGACCCAAGGTTCCCATATACGGTTATGTTTATCAAGAGTATCATTTAATGAGGCCGTGAGATGTTCCATTCTTTTAACATCCCTGATCCTGGAGTGCAGCTCAGACAGTGAGGGGGGTTCCCTCTTCTTCCACTTTAGGGCCACCAAGCATCGTGCTGCAGTAAGCACATGGGCTAAGATTTTTTTGATATTTTAGAGAAGGTGGCCGGTGGAAGACCCAAGAGAAAGATCTTCGGATCGAGGTGCACCCCAGTATCAAAGAGGGATTGGAGCATGGATTGCACCATACACCAGTAGGGAATGATTAGAGGGCAGGTCCAATAGACATGAAATACCGTCCCTCTATCTTTATAACAGCGCCAACAGCGGGAATCCGCCAAAGGGTATATGGAGTGGAGCAGGTCCGGGGTCTGATACCAGTGGAATAGGATCTTATATTGATTCTCTTTATAGAGCGTGCATATGGAGCTCTTAGTAGCCTGAACCCATATGGATTGCCAGGTCTTTAAGGATAGATCTGTGCCCAGGGCCTGCTCCCACTTATCCATATAAAGATGCCGCGGTCCATCTAATGAAAAATCTGTGACCAGGATCTGATAGGTGCAGGAGATCATGCCCTTAGGGGACGAACCCTCTAAACATAGCTTTTCAAAGTCGGTTAGGGGGGGAAATCGTAAGTTCGGTACTAGTGATTGTGCATAGTGGCGTATTTGTAAGTAACTGAAAAAAGCCTGTTTGGGAATGTCAAAGGCGTTTTACAGTTCTCTGAAAGATCTAAGCAATCTGGTTTTAGAATCAATTAACTGACCATAGTGGAATAAGGTCTTTTCCATCCAGAAATTAGACATCTGTGAAGTTAAGCTATCAGGAATGTTGGGTGTAAAAAGGAATGAGGTGACTGGGGAAGAAGTGGTAGAAAGCAGGTATGCCGATTTGGCACATTGCCATAGTGTGCGCAAGAGGGCCATTGGTCCTAGCAGTGGTACATTGCCAGGTGGTATATCAGAACTCCAAAGCATGGAGTTCGGATGAACAGGAGCTAACCATAACTTCTCAATTTGTGTCCACCGATTATAGCATGGAGGGTGCACCAAGAGGCTACAGGTCGTAACTGGGCAGCTAGATAATACTTAGCTATGTTGGGAAATGCCAGTCCGCCTTGATTACGAGGAGCATATAGAACCGATCTAGCAATTTGGTGTCTTTTATAGTTCCAGAAAAAATTTATCAGGTTGCCCTGGAGTCTCTTTAGGTGTGAGGATGGAGTGGGGATAGGAAGCGTCTCAAAAAGATAGAAAAGTTTAGGTAATATCATCATCTTTAGAGTTGCAAGCCTGCCAAAAAGGGATAATTTCAAAGATTTCCATTTGGTCAGGGAGGCTCTAATAGAGGTAAACAGTTGGGGGAAGTTGGTTTTATATAGAGTGTTGTATGTGGGTGTAATATATACCCCAAGGTATTTTAAGGAGGAGGACTGCCAAGAGTAATTAAATGTTTGCGAAAGTGTTGATAGCATTTGATGATATAAATTGAGAGGAAGGACCTCCGTTTTTGAACTATTAATTTTATAACCTGAGAGGGAGCTATACCAGTCCAACTCAGCCTGTAGGTTAGGAAGAGAGACATGAGGTTGCGTGAGAGTGAGGAGGACATCGTCCGCAAATACGGATATCTTGAAATCTCTAGAACGGACTGGGATACCATGTATACTTGGATTATTTCTAATATGAGCTGCTAGAGGTTCAATGCACAGGGCATAGAGAAGTAGGCAGCCTTGGCGAGTCCCGTTAGATATTTGAAAAGTAGGGGAGGTGGCGAATTGAGTGCGGACCTGAGCAGTAGGGGCCGAATATAGGTGTGTGATAGCTCGGAAGAATGGGCCCTCGATACCAGCCCGAGTGAGAGTCGCAAAAAGGAAAGGCCATCCCAGCCTATCGAAGGCCTTTTCAGCATCTAGACTGAGCAGTACTGCCTCCAATTTGTTCCTGTTTGCAACCTCAACCAGGTCGATGACCCTCCGGATGTTATCTCCGGCCTGTCTAAAAGGAATAAATCCTACTTGGTCTCTGTGGACCAAGGATGGCATAAAGTTGTTTAATCTATTCGCTAACAATTTCGTAAAAATTTTTAAGTCTGTATTGAGGAGTGCTATTGGCCTGTAATTGGATGAGAGAGTGTGATCTTTTCCTGGCTTTGGGATTAATGTCAGGTAAGAATTTTGCATATCCCTAGGAATAGGTGTATCAATGAGAAATAAATTAAAGAGGTTTGTCATGTGGGGAAGTAGATGTGGTAGAAACGTCTTATAGTAAAGATATGGTAGTCCATCAGGTCCCGGGGCTTTGTTATTTGGCAACAGTTTAATCATTTCTGTCACTTCCTCTTCTGTAATGCAGGCATTAAGAGTCTCCAGAGCAGAAGAGGAGAGCCTAGGAGTATCAGAGTCCGCTAAATAATTGTGGATGGCCTGGGATATGTCAGGGGAAGATGGCGTTGTGTGGGACAGTTGGGTCATTATATAGAGCTGAGTAATAATCATGGAAAAGCTGAGCTATTTTGGTAGGGTGAGACTGAAGGACACAGTTTGCATCTCTAAGATGTGTAGTGGTGGTTGTCGCCGCCCTGTCGCGGAGTTGTTTCGCCAAGAGCATATGTGGCTTATTTGCCTTGTCGTAATAGGTCTGTCTAAGCCTAATCAATGCCTTCTCTATCTTACCCACGTCTATGTCTCTCAGTCCATCCCTGACACTGACGACTTCCTTCAGTGTAACTAGGGACAGAGAGGAGAGCAAGCGCGCTTCTAAATGTTTAAGTTTATCTAAAAGGGTGCAACGTGTTGTATTGGCGTTCCGCTTCAGGGCAGTGGAGAGCGAAATACATTGACCTCTGAAGACTGCCTTATGACCCTCCCACACAGATGAGGCAGAGACCTCAGGGGAACAATTCTCTGCAAAGTATAGCTTCAGGGTTCGTTCCAGTTCCACTCTGGATGGGTCGTGTTTAAGTAGGAGGTCGTTCAGACGCCAATGACACTGACGAAAGGAGCCTGGGGAAAGTGCCAGGGAGAGTGTAATTGGGGCATGATCCGACCATGAGAATGAATATCTGAATATCTGAGTCCATTCATGTTCTCAGGGTCGGAGCATTGACAAAAAAGTAATCTAATCATGAGTGGGACTTGTGGGGATGGGAGTAGAAAGTAAATTGTTTAGCTGATGGGTAAGTGGTACGCAAGGTATCAAACAGGGCATATTTCCTAATTAGTTGGCAAAATAGGCTGTCTTTTCTATCGGTAGTTACTTGGGTTTTCCCCTGACCCATAGAATGTTTATCAAGACTTGGGGAGTGGATCAAGTTAAAGTCCCCTCCGATCACCAAATATTGGTGGGGGGGCGCAAATAAGCGATTAAAAACTTTGGACAGAAAGGGGATTTGATTTGTGTTTGGGGTATAAACATTGCATAGGGTGATATTGGCACCTTTCCATAGACCTCGGAGGATGAGATAATGCCCTAGTGGATCTGAGTATAGAGATTGTAACTGGAAGGGGGAACCTTGTTTAAGAAGGATTGCTACCCCTGCTCGTTTATGCGGGCCAGAGGCCTGGTATATTTGAGGAAAGTGTCTTCGCGCAAAGGTCATAGTGCCCGTTTTAGCAAGATGTGTCTCCTGAATGAAAATAATGTCAGCTTTAGACCGCTTAAACTCTCGTAATGCTAGGCTTCTCTTAATATTAGAATTAAGACCCTTTATGTTCAGTGAAAGTATGTCAATCATGGTGGGTAATCTGAGGGGGGGAACAGTAGCTTACCTAGTAGGTTTGGTAGAGCCCAGGTGTATAGGAGGTCCATGGATCGGATCTCAAGGGGGATTCAGTTTGGAGGTCCGTGACCCCCCGAGCGAGAACCAGGTCCCAGAGATGGATGGCATCCAAGAGGTTGAAAGGGAGAGAGAAAAGAGAGGGGAAGAATTTGGTAGGAGAGGGGTAGAAAAGGGGGTACAAAAAAAAACACACAAAAATTAGTACAAAATTAAAATTAGTTAACCATTCGCAATATAACCCACATATCCCAGCTAGCTGTACAGGTTATATCTGGTACTTGCATTCATAGCAAAACATGGATCAAAAAACTTAGATGAAAACTTTCCCGGTAAATAGGCCCGTACTGTTGATAGATAGGGTTAGCAGGATTTAACTACGGGCTCTACAGATAGAGAAGTGGAAAAAGAACGGAATAAGTCCGGCAACAATAACCTATGTGGAGGAATAATTCAAAGAAGCATGAGTTCATCCCTGACGGGGTGGTGGAGAGGGACCCGCAGAATGCGGTCTCGTACGTTTCCGGCCAGTGACTTGAATCCAGGGGTCCGGGCGAGGTGGTGGTATTGGCAGCGGGTCCCAGCCAGGAGTTGGTGGGACTGGGATATCCAATTCCCTGCAGAAAGATTGGAGATCTTCTGGATATCGGAGGGTTGTGGACCTCCTGTCTTTTTTTGCCGTGAGGCTGAAGGGAAAGCCCCAATGATAGCGAAAGTCATGCTCTCTTAACGAGGTGAGAAGTGGTTGTAAGGACCATCTTTGTTGGAGGGTGATCCATGATAGATCCGGGAATAGTTGGATGGAAGCACCATCAAAATCAATGGCATGCATGTTTCTTGCCTTTCTCATAATGTCCTCCTTAAGGGTGTAATTGTGCACTCTACAGATCACATCTCGTGGTCGGGATCCTGGCCCACGTGGTCGCAGAGCTCGGTGTGCTTGATCTAGCTTAACTCGCTGATGTTGTTGAAAATGGCTTGCAAAGTCACAGGTAGGACTTCATCCTGGGTCGCCTCCGGGAGGCCTTGGACCCGAATATTGTTACGCCTACCTCTATTGTCGAGGTCTTCAAGATGACATTGGAAGTCTCTAAGGATAGAGGCTTGTGAGGTCAGGCGGCCGTGTATTTGCGAAAGTTCAATTTTAGTGTTGCATGTTTCCTCCTCCAAAGATGCGACTTTGGCGGATAGTTGGTGAAGGTCAGTGCGAAGCATGCTAATCTCAGATCTACAAGTGTCTCGTACTTCTTGGATGAGCATACAGAAGTCTTGTTTTGTGGGCATGCAGCGGACATAATCTCGCCAAGATGTGCACGCTTCAGGCTCAGGGTCCGGCTCCAGTGCGTTATGAGGATAGAAGCCCTGTACCACGGCCAAGTAAGAGGTTGGCATGGAGTGGCCTCTCTGGGGTGGTAGTGTAGGAGGAGTAGTAGTGGGTTTTGTGGTTACAGATGGTCCATGTGGGTGCTCCGCATGTGAATAAGCCCCTTTAGATTCTGATGGCTGTGAGGCCTGGGAAGGCGCTGGAGCCTGGGATGCATCCCTCTGGAGAGGGGAGAGAGAGGGGGCTCTGTCCCTATGTGCCTGGGAAAGCTGTGGGAGGGAGCAGGGGTCCCAACCTGGAGCATAGGTGTCCCAGGATGGAGATGGCTGGCCGGCGGACACAGAGGACGTGGGTCCTATGAGTCATGGGGGCAATGGCTGTGAGAGGCTGCCCAACATATGACCTCCAGAAGTGGCGGCAGGTCACCCTCAGAGCTGTACCTGTTATCCCTGTGGTCTGTGGAAGCTTGCAGAGAAGGAGAAGGGATGGCTGCTGTATATGGCGCTGGCACCATCTTGGCCTCGTGCTTTCCGGCTGGAGCTCCCTGTCCGAAATACTCGGTAATGAGCGGTGGAGGAAGTGAAGAAGAGTGGGTGGCATGTCTCCTGGGGTCCACTTCTTTGTTTTTGCGTGGTTTGCCCATGTTTGCTGGTGAAAAAAAAGCAGGATTCAGCTTTGTGCAGGCAGGCCGGGTCGGGAGCTTCAGAGAGACACGTCTGCCCGGGAAGCCATCCAAGCCACGCCCCCCCTCTTATAGTATTTTAATACTCTGTTGTTGCCTCCTAACTATGTTGGCACCTTATCACGTCAGCCTCTGAGGGGGACTACAAGCAGCCATTTTCACATATATACAGGCATGGTCTACTGTTGTCATCATCAGAAAACCTGCATGCAGCCATTCACTTAAGTACATGTAGATATGAAGTGGCTGCCAATGGCCCGCAGGAGATCATCAGCATTTTGACGCAATAAAGGATGGAAAAGGAAAAATCTGTATTAAAAATTAAAAAATGGCAGCTGTTTATGATGCACAGTGCTTTAGCAAACTAAACATTTTTGTGTAAGGATATACTCTACATTTAAGCTGAAGGAATAAGAAATCTAGGTTGATTCCCAGTTATTGGATGTTTGTTAATAATAAATGATTTGGTTTCTTTACACTATGGCTGGTGGGTGTTTATAACTTGTCTCAAAATAATGATTACCATGTATTAAAAAAACAGACAACTAGAGAAGGACAAGCGCCTCTGAGTGTAGTGTCTTTGGTACAATTTATTAAAGGCAGAAAAATATTGACTCACATGGTGTAAGATGATAACAAGCATATCGGATGTACAGGGGATTCCGGCTGGGCTACCATACAGTGAGATGTCATCCGCAATCCCTTCCTATTCTTAAAATCATCCAACAAGATCTACAAAAATGTAACTCAGGCCCTTTCTCATCGTTCGCAAGAGCAGTAATTCTAAAAATGAATATCCTGCCTAGACTACTCTACCTGTTACAGACCATACTGATTAAAATCCCTCTAACATTCTTCTCCGCATACAAACAGATATGCAAAAGTTTCATCTGGGCCTCCAAACACCCTCGTATAAGCTGGGACAGACTGGTGATCCCCAAACTGAAGGGGAATTGGACTTCCCAGATGTTTACAAATACTACTGGTCATGACACTTGACTAGAATAGTTGACTGGCACATCCATGCAAACATTAAAGATTGGATTAAACTGGAAGAAGCGTTCTTCCAATCTGCCAATATGCCACCTACCATGGGTCAGACCTAACATGATACCTAAGGACAGCACTGCACACCCCCTAACTGGCCCTACCCTACAGATCTTCCAGACTGTATGCAAAAGAATGAATCTCGTATCTTCACCCGGTCCCTTGACCCCTATTTACCTAAATCCAGACTTCATACCAGGGCTAACGGAGCTTACCCCACTTATCTCATATACCAGGGAATTGATTAGGGCAGAGATCTTCTTTGATAAGGCAAGCTTTCAAATTTTCAAACCCTCTCATCCCGATACCCTGAACTAACCATCTCTTTCTTTAAGTACCTTCAGATAAGACACTTTCTGTATAGTTCCAAATCATTCTCCAAATGGCACAGGGACTGCACCCCCTTCGAATCAATTTGCACCAGATCAGAAGCCCAAAGACATCTGATTTCGGACATATATTCTCTTTTGTTCTCAGATAGCAACTCCAAAGAAAACACAATTAGCCAACAATGGGAAAGGGAACTCGCAATAGATCTGTCAGTGGATTGGGAGCACATTCACAGCCACATCATCCACAAAGGGTCAACAAACATTTCCGCACAGGAAAATGGATACAAAATCTACTCAAGGTGGTACAGGACTCTAGATAGAATCCATAAACACCATCCCAGTGTTTCTCCACTATGTTGGAGATGCAACTCGGGACGAGGCTCCCTGCTCCACATATGGTGGGATTGTCCAGTGTTACAACCCTACTGGAAAGAAATACACCGCCTTACCACTCACATTATGACCTACTCTCCAGACTTCACTCCGGCGCAATACCTACACCACCACACACCCATACCCAAATTGGCTTACAAAAGATCTTTCATTCTCCACCCCATCAATGCAGCCAAAATGTGTATACCTTTACATTGGAAAGAAAAAAAACAGGGAGGGGGAGGCGCCGACCTGAGTGTAGCATTAAAATGATGACTTTAATAGGATAAGATTAAAAACACTTACAAGATGATAGAAGATGCCTGCTCGTCAAAGTAAAGTGCAGTCCTGGCATTCCACATGACTCTGTGGGTCCCACTGTTGTTTCGGATAGCTGGAAAGGATTGTGCAGCTGGCTGGAATGGATCACAGTGTTTCTCCAGGAGCAAAGGAACCAAGCAGCTCCACACAGACCAGCATGGACCGTGGAACAGGAAGTGATGTCACCGGCATCTGGTTGGACCTAGGCAGGGCTGGAATCTTGTCAATCAGGGCTGCAGTGATGAAAATCTACGTGCTCGGAGCTGACTGCTCCTTCTATTGGCATCTAAAAAATAAAATAAAAAAAAACCTAGATCAAGATTTGATCTAGGTCAGTGCCAGTATTAGTGCTTGGGTCAAAGGTCAGGGTCAGAATTTTTTTGGACAGGATTATTTATTTTTTTGAATTAGTATCAGTGTCAGTGTGTTTTATGTAGGATAAAAAACAAAACAAAATGCGCACTATTGTTTCTGGGCTGTACTATGGGTACAAACAACAACTGACATAAACATATGTGGTTTTGCTGTGATTGCCAGGAGCAGGGTAATTTATTTTGGGTTGTTCTTTAGTGAATGTTATGGTAGTAGAATGAAATACACAACTAAATTTAAAAAAAAAAGTTTTTTTTAAATTACTTTGGGCCAGTTTTACTTTGATAATAACAAAAACAAATCAGGAGATATCCATTACCATTTACCAACAAATGAAGTCGTTGTGATATGTATGGTTTTGCTAACACATGTCAAAGTTGCAAAATTGTGCTTAGGCATTAAGATTTGTTTTACCCTTAGGTGCAAAGGGGTTAAGGTAAATAACCGTCTGCATGCCGCCCCCCCTTCAAAAATTTTACCTGAGTCTGATCTCGACCCAGCAATGTGCACAAGAGCAGCGTCTCTCCTGGCTCTCTCTCTCCTCATTGGCTCCTGTTGCTGTCAAACACAGCTAGTGAGGAGAGAGAGGGGGGCTGGATCGAACTGCTTTCTGCATGTCAATAAACACACAGAGCCAGTTCAGGAGCGAGCATGCATGAGCTTCCCCTTAGCAAGTGGCTTGCTATGCAGGCACTCGGCAGGGAGAGGGGCCAGGAGTGCCACTTGGGGACCTGAGAAGAGGAGAATTGGGGTTGCTCTGTGCAAAACTCTAGTTTTGCATAGAGCAAGCATTAGGGTTGCACCGATACCGATATTAGTATCGGTATCGGTGCCGATACCGAGTATTTGCCCGAGTACCTGTACTCGGGCAAATGATCTGATGCATTAACCAATACCTGAACAGTCAGGGGGTGATTGGTACGGTGGTGGGGGGGAGTTATAAGCACTGACAGCTGCTTCTCCTCCTCTCCCCTCCGTGGCTTCCAGCTGCTTTATTGAAATCTATACAGGGGGTATCGGTGCTTGTAACTCCCCCCCACCGCTGCACCGATCATCCCCTGACTGCCCAAGTATACTCCTCCAGTCCCCCTCTGTGTCCTCCTCCAGGCTCCTCTGGTCCCCCTCTGTGTACTCCGCTCCTGTCCCCCTCTGCATACTCCGCTCCTGTCCCCCCTCTGCATACTCTGCTCCTGTCCCCCTCTGTATACTCCACTCCTGTCTCACCTCTGTGAATTCCGCTCCTGTCCCCCCTCCGTGTATTCCGCTCCTGTCCCCCCCCCCTGTATTCCACTCCTGTCCCCCCTCCGTGTCAATCTTTCAGGATGGAGAGTGGAGGAAGGAGCCATTAAATCTATTGGCTCCTTCCTATTCTAAATGAACAGAGTCAGTGATCACTGACTCTGTCCATTCATAACTGAGCATCGTATACTGTGTTTACGATACTTCGGTTTATGAATGGAGAGGAGCCTCTGTCTCCTGTCCATTCCCCTCCAGTGCAGCTGAGGCTACTGAAAAAGGGACTGGGGAATCTCTGTCCCCAGTCCATTTCTGTGTCTCAAAAGAGAGATGTTAGGGGTCTGTTAAGACCCCTGATATCTCACCAAACCCCCCCCCCCCACAGGGCTGATAACAAAAAATAAATAATTCTAATAAATAAATATTTAAAAGATTAAGTTATAACAATAATTAAGAAATAAAATAAAAAACACACTGACACCATCCACCCCCCCCCCCACAAAAAAAAGCATTGTAAAAAAAATAACAAAAAAAATTAAAATTGTAAAAAATTGTAAAAATTAAAATTGTAAAAAAATAAAAAACTACTGACACAGTCCACGCGTCATCAGTGCTGCATATTAGTGTCACTGTGACATTAAAAAAAATATATCCATAATCGCTATCGGCGAGTACTTGAAAAAAGTATCGGTACTTGTACTCGGTCTTAAAAAAGTGGTATCGGTGTAACTCTAGCAAGTATGTATGACATGTTTGTTATTGTACAAAAGTAAAAAATGTGTTTTAGAATCACTTTAAACTTTAAAAAAAATAAAATTAACACAAAACCATAATGATTTCTACTTAAGTGCTGCAAACTTTTTTCTCTACCTTGTTCTACTTTTGCTTTCCAAATTCTGTGTTATAATGCAGCAACAGATTTCTCCTGACTGAGAAGGATTTGCAATAAATTCATCACCTCCCTGGGGAGATTTCTGACATTTAATTGTACCAATTATTCACTTACTGCATTATGGATATCTTAAGGGATGCTGGCTTAGAAGTAATTATGAGAAAGCCTGCATTAGACTACATTGTCTTTGAATTCATTTAAAATGTTTTATTTTTTTAACATCCTTCGCTTTCATACACAAATGGATTAAGTCGCTGATTACCGTTCTGACACCTGAAGTACAGAGATTACAGGAGGGCTGGGTGACTCATGTGATGTTCCTATAGCTTATCTTCACCTATTATTGGACAGTGGGTTGTGTTTACAAGGCATTAATTTGTTTTTTCACCAATATTACACCTCAGGTGTCTTTATGGGTATTAAAAAATGTTCTTTCTATTTAGCTCATACAAAATGATGACTTGAAAAATGCTGTTTCCTTGCAATCCCAATGCAACGCTGACAGAACTGAATCAGTTCTGCAAAGAATAGGAGGAAATGTCAGTGCCCAGATGTGCAAAGCTAACCAGTTAAGTACCAGGCCTTTTTCTGACATTTGTTGTTTACAAGTTTAAATTAGTATTTTTTGCTAGAAAGTTACTTATAATCACCAAACAATATATATATAATTTGTTAACAGAGACCCTAAAGAATAAAATGGCTAGAGGAAAAAAAAAAAACAGTAAAGTTAGCCCGATTTTTGCATAATGTGAAAGACGATGTTATGCTGAGTAAATAGATACTTAACATGTCATGCTTCAAAATTGAGTACGCTCTTGGAATGGCAACGAACTACGGTACTTAAAAATCTCCATAGGATGACGCTTAAAAATTGTTTACAGGTTACCTGTTTAAAGTTACAGAGGAGGTCCAGTGCTATAGTTATTGCTCATGCTCTAATGATCATGGTGATATCTCACACGTGTGGTTTGAACAGTTTACATATGTGGCGCGACCCGTATGGGTTTGCTTCTGTGCGCAAGCTCGGAGGGACAGGGCACTTTAATTGTTTTTTTGTTTTTTATTTTACTTTTTTGTCTTTTATTTTTACACTGTCCCATTAAAAAAGATTTTTTTGATCACTTTTATTCCTTTTACAAGGAATATAAACATCCCTTGTAATGGAAATAAGCATGACAGGTCCTCTCTTTTTTCAGATCTGGGGTAAAAAAAAACTCAGATCTCACATTTACATTTAAAGCGGGGTTCCCATTTAAAAAAAAAATAAAATAAAAGTCAGCAGCTACAAATACTGCAGCTGCTGACTTTTCATAATCGGACACTTACCTGTCCCTGGGTCCAGCGATGCGGGGGATCAAAGCCCTCCGCTCCGCAGCAGCGGCATTTTAACAGTGGGCGCCCGGCTGTGGCTTCACAGCTGGGCACCCACTGCGCATGCCCGAGCGGCGCGCCGTCACTGGCAGCACAATTACCTGGGACCGGTCACGTGTCCCAGATGATTGACAAGCACCAAAGGAGGCAGACTATGAGGGACCCCCTAGCAACAGGTATTTAGAGGTGAGTAGAAAAAAAAAAATTTTCTCCAATTTTTTTTTTTTTAAGCACATACTAATTTTTTGGGTGGGGGTGGAACTCCACTTAAAAGCAAAAAAAAAAAAAAAAAAATTTCTTTTTTCTAATAAAAAAAATTGGCCCTTTAAGGCCGTTAGGCAGAAGTGATGTCAGATGTCGCTTCGGTCCTCCAGGGGCATAGAGTCGAGTGGGGGACATCCTGCCCATCACTCCACAGGATCAGATCATTTTCGCCACTACCGACAGCTACAGTAAGCGGGGGAAATGACCAGAAAGCAGCGGGAGGGGGGCGCACCTCTCCCGCTGCCCATAAAAGTGATCCCATGGTGTATACAGTGCCGGGACCACTTTTATGTGAAAGAGGATTTCCCACTGTTTAAAAAAATACCGGGGTTATGAGAGCTAGCTGCTCCCATAACCACGGTACATAACATCAAAGTAATGACGTATATATACAGTGGGCAGTTCAATAGTGGCTAATAGATACTTATCCATACAGACCCAAGTCTGTGATAGCTGCCAATGGTGCATCAACCAAATATTGACTTGATTGGGGGTGTATATTTGCCATATCTCCCAGCATACTGAGATAAAAAGGAGGACATCTTTTAACACAAAGTATGTAGGCAAAGGGCAGACCTCTACCACTCCCCCAGTTACACGACCCATAAACAATATGCAAAAAATAATTGGTTAAACCCACAATTGCTTTTGTTAAAGCCCAAACTTGGGCTCCATAGTATTATGGCAACGTAAATAGTAAAATAAATAAATAAATAAATAAAATAACTGCCTGCATTGCCAACAGCAAACCCGACAGATCCCTCCTTGCACAATGCCGAAACATGTAAGGGAAAATATGATTTGATATTCTGGGTGATACAAACTTTTTGTATTGTTATGCTATGTTAAAGGTCCTGACTGTGTGGGAATTTGCCTTCAGATCTCTGATGCAACTAAGGCCAGCCATACACAGTGCGCATTTCTTTCCTGCAAAAGAAATTTCCAAATGGCTAAGAAAATAATGCAGCCAACTTATGTAAGGACTAGTAAGCTGCAATATATTAGATGTTTGGTTTGGGGTATAAATAATCTTTAAGCCCTCATTCACATTGAATGTGGTTTCGCATGGCAATTTGCTCCAATGTGAACAAGGGCTTTTAGTTTGATCATGACAGAATTGATAAGGAACTGATTGAGTAGCCAAGTACACAATATTTAAAAGGGTCCTTCTTCTACTGCAACTGGCCTGACCTTGATTTTGCGCTTAGATACACTTTAGCTGTTTAATCATGTCAGAATTGATGTATGTATGTGACCTAAAAGAACATACTGTGTGAGCCCAGAAAGTTCATCAAGTGTTACAGGAGGAACTGCTTAAAGTGGAATTCCACCTGGGTAAAAAAAAAAAGTCAGCAGCTACAAATACTGCAGCTGCTGAGTTTTAATATAAGGACACTCACCTGTCCTGGGAGCCCGCAATGTTGGCACCTGAAGCCGACCCGTCCTTCGGTGGAGGCGCCGGCATCATTACTTCTTTCCCCGGAAGTGGGAGCAGATACCTAGATTTGACAGGTATCTGCTCCCCCTTCCCCCTGAAAGGTGCCAAATGTGACACCGGAGGGGAGGAGGAATCCAATCAGCGGAAGTTCCATTTATGGGAAGTTCCACTTTAAGTGGCCAAGTACACAATATTTACAGTAGAAGTGTCCCTCTCCATACTGAAACTAGACCTGGCACCAGCCTATAATAAAAGCTTTACTACAAGTGCTTGTAACATAACAGGAAGTGGTGCCAATTGTGCTGATAACATCATAAGGTGCAGATACAGAGAACAGGGTAACAGAACATAAAAGAGAACAAGGTAACCAAACAGAAAAATCCTCCATTACTGCTTAGCAACTGCTGTGAAACTGTTGTTCCATGTGGAGAGTGTAATACTGGATCTAATATAGATCTGTGAAGTCACTGTTTCTTCTGAGTCAATCCAAGTTGTATCATGCATTGAGCCTTGATGAAGGGGGAGTGGTGTTGCCCCTAAAACACATTAGTTTGACTTTTTTTACCACCATTGAGAACTATCTTGGACTCTTTTATTTGGTTTTGGTCTGGTGCTTCTTTCTGTATTTCTGTGATTTAAACTGTGATTTAAACTACTACTGGGTGTTCATCAAGTTATGCTTTGCTTTGCTGTGTAGCAGCTGCCTCCCCGGAGCTATTGAGCTTGTTTGAAGCTTTGTTTCATCCAACTACACTTGCAAGTCTAAAAGTTTCCATCTTCATGGAGAACCAACATCATGGAGAACAGAAAAATATTGTAGAGAACCAGCACAAATAGATAACTTGATTGAGTGAGTGTCTGTAGAAAACAGGTATGGCAAGAAAGCCTGTGTTTGCATAATGTGTCGCTGATGAATGTTCTTCTGTAACCTGTACCCTACTCTGCAGTAGACAATGGACATTTAAGGGTTGATTTACTAAAATTGGAGAGTACAAAATCTGGTGCAGCTCTGTATAGAAACAAATCAGCTTCCAGGTTTTTTTGTCAAAGCTCATTTAAGCAAGCTGAAAGTAGTTCTAAAGTCAGAAGGTTTTTTTATCTTGAAGTGGATGTAAACCCCATTCAGGAAATTTGACCTGGGCACATCTATCTGTAGTGTTTACTTATCTCTCTCCAAATCCTAATGCCGTGTACATACGAGCAGACTTTTCAGCATCAAAGGTCCGACGGTCTTTATGACGGACTTTCGACTGAGTTATGACGGACTTTCGAATGACCAGACTTGCCCACACAGTCCGTTCGAAAGTCCGTTGGTTTGAACATGATGATGTACGAAGGGACTAGAATAAGGAAGTTTATAGCCAGTAGCCAATAGCTGCCCTTGCGTCCTTTTTTGTCTGTCGGACTAGCAAACAGACAAACTGATTTTTCGACCAGACTCGAGTCCGTCGGAAAGATTTGAAACATGTTCCAAATCTGAAGTCCATCTGATTTTAGACAGAAAAAGTCAGCTGAAGGTCCAATGAAGCCCACACATGGTTGGATTGTCCGACGGATTTGTTCTGTCGGACCAGTCCGATCAAAAAGTCCAGTCGTGTGTACACTGCTTTAGTCTTTCTGCTGCTCGGTTCTTCTGTTATCAGCATGATAACTTCTGACAAGCTCTCTGACAACCGAGATAAAACCAGCCTGAAATTTGTGTCGGAATGGGGGCTTAGAAATAAATTAGCAGACAGCTGGTCTATTCACAGCACAGCTCTGTATGTTTCTTCCTTCCTCTGCCTAGGTGGAGAAGGGGGTGTGTGCCTTTCCTCAAATCAGCTGTCACACAGTATGCCAAGAATCCACATCTAGTGCTGGAACAGGAAGGGAAAATTCTAACACAATGCGCATGTTCTAAACTGTCTAGAAAGTTGAAGACAGCACATATACAAGTAAAACTTAAGTAGGGAGATTTGTTTCATCTCTGCGTATCATCTGAGGCTGTTTACTTTGCTGGGTATATATGAGGGTGTACATCCACTTTAATGCATTCTATGCATTAAGATAAAAAAAACTTCCATTTGCAGCAGCCCTCCTCAGCTCCCCTAATACTTACCTGAACCCCATCTTGATCCAGCAATGTTGCACAAGAGTCTCAGCTGTCTGGGACTCTCCCTCTTCATTGCCTGTGACAGCAGCACGGCGCCATTGGCTCCTGCTGCTGTCAATCAAAATCAGAGAGCCAATGAGGGGAGAGAGGGGCAGGGCCAAGCCACAGCTCCATCTCTGAATGGATATTTAGAGCAGTGGTGCCCTCATAGCAAGCTGCTTGCTCTGGGGACACTCGGCAGGAGGAAGGAGCTAGGAGTGCTGGTGAGGGACCCGAGAAGAGGAGGATATGGCCTGCTTTGTGCAAAACTACACAGAGCAGGAAAGTATGACAGGTTTGGTATTTTTAAATGAAAAAAATGAGACTTTAGTATCACTAGAAGTTGATTGGCTACCATGAACAGCTGCACCAGCTTTTGCACTCTCCAGTTTTAGTAAATCAACCCCTTATGTCTATATTATAATTAGAAGTCATACGTAATAGAAAGATAATGTAAATAATGTACACCTAAAGTATACAGTTAGCTACCTACATAGCCCTGAATCCTGGAAATCTCATACTAGCTCCAAATTTGTATTTTTTTTTCCTTCCCTGTTTACAAAATTACATACTTTTTTTTTTCTTGGAAAGTGAGCATTTTCCTATGACAGACATGAACTGCTATCAGACTGTAAATGCACAAAGCAGAATGCTATTATATGTAGTTTAGAGCTCAGTAATTTACACATATATTTATCTGCTCTTGGCAGAAGCATTTATAACTTGCGGCTGAAAAGGTAAGGCTGGACGAGCAGGTGCGGAGACTGAATGGAAATGCACAGCAACATTTGTAAATTATGCAAAACTATGCAAAATCATGTCCACTAAGGATAAGTCTATATCCTGGACGACTGGGGACATTATGGCCTGTAATAAATTCACTTTTCTCTTGCTTCTGTATATAATCAGCATGCCAGAAGTACCATGTACTAACTTGCAGGTTGTTCAGTCTAAAAATATACACAGATTCAGTCTGTTACTGCCAAAAACGACATTTCTGTTCTGTAAGCCCGGAGGGAATGTTTTATCCTTGTCAAATGTCATAAAGTAAAGTGTGCCGCTAGTACATACCTTATCTTTACAATCACATTCAATAACATTCAATGTACATTTATCCATTTACAAAGTTAAACCATGTCATACAGTTGAACTGATGGGAATAGCAAGTGATTGAATGCAGATAATTGCACAGGCATTATTTGAAAGCAGATATTCTCAGTTAACCTTTTACATACTGCTATTCACTATTCACTTACATACTTACAGTAAACTTTGCATAACAACTTGGATTTTTGCTGCCCATATATTGACATACATGATTAAGCTAGCAAGGTGCATGCAAATAATACTTCTCTAGCCAGTCCCTATTTTCCAGCAAAATGTCATCTACTTACACACGCATAGCTTGGTTAAAGTGGATCTTAAATTCCCTTGTGCGTGCTTTCATTCTCATCCAGTCTTTTTCCAGGTTCATTGTCTTTGGCTATTTTGATTGGCTGGCAAAGTATATCGCAAATCACATGCACGCAAATGGCAGTTCATTCATCTTGGCATCAAGGCATGCCAAGAAAGCATGCTGAGCTGTGCATGTAGTATAGTATACATTCAATAGCATTGCTGGCAGGCAGAAGCAAAGTTTTTATTGCAGAAGTGACATCCAAAGTCCATCCTGCAAAACAAAAGACCTGCTAGCAGCAGGGTTTCAATAAAGGGCATACGTTCTACTTTAAAGCGCATCTAGCATTAGATATATTTTTCACATTCAGAGCAGGCATGCTAAATAATGTGTAACACTTCCAGATATTTATTACTTCCCACAGAGGTCACAGTACTCCCCAGACAGTGCCTTCATCTGCCTTTCTCTCCTGAAAGATGGAATGACATTCTTCCCTAAAATGTTACATTGATATACATGGATCAGTAAGTAGCTCCTACTGCCAACCCCTACATCAAAGCACAAGGTATTTATATGAGAATCAATGGGAAAAGCCACCAGAATATCCACACTCATAGAAGCAAGTGTAATGCCGCGTACACACGGTCGGACTTTTCGTCTACAAAAGTCCAACGGACGCTGACGGACTAAAGCTGGCTGGTAATCCGATCGTGTGTGGGCTTCTCCGGACTTTCAACGGACTTTTTTAGCCTCAAATCCGACGGACTTTAGATTTGAAGCATGCTTCAAATCTTTACGTCGTAAGTACGACGGACCCCGAAGTCCGCTCGTCTGTATGCTAGTCCGACGGACAAAAAAACGACGCATGCTCATAAGCAAAAACTAAACGGAAGCACTCGGTCTAGTAAAACTAGTGTTCGTATTGTAGGTAGCACATTCATCACGCTGCAAAATCTGTGATCGTTGAATGCAGCGCATTTTATTTCTTCTTTACGAAGGCTCTATAAAGAACGAAGGTGTTTTGCTGTTCATAATCAGAGTTCTCCCAAACTGATTTCTGGATTCTTTTTCTCTTTGATCTCATGAATGATATAGTATGCATTTTAAAAACAATGTTTCCATACTAATAATACTTTTTCCCCTTTTTTTTTTTTAGGTTTGTAAAGTTACCACAAAGAACCCATTATTCTGTTTTTTTTTTTTTTATAGTGATTATTTTTTAGTTTTTAGATAAAGTTAACCCA
This sequence comes from Aquarana catesbeiana, assembly GCF_042186555.1. Lineage (NCBI taxonomy): Eukaryota > Metazoa > Chordata > Amphibia > Anura > Ranidae > Aquarana > Aquarana catesbeiana. The sequence goes on along the minus strand of NC_133333.1, from coordinate 189,594,251 downwards.
AAGCACCGTTTTTGGTTACGTAAATTTTTGGATTTTCAAGACTTACCACTTGAACATTATTAACATTAGTAATGTATTTTTGGTGTGTTTTTTTTTTAACTCAATGAGATTGTTGTCCCTTGTTAATTTAACATTGTGTGTAAAATCAATGATTTCAAAGAAAAAACATAAAAAGTCTTTTGCTAAACTCAAAAAATGATCCATTTATTCATGGTCAAAATAAAATAAAGAGGAAGTCAACGCTGGAAAAAGTCGGTGTACCAGAAAATTGGGATCTTGCGGAGTCCATATAAGAGGGAGCACAATCTGGTCCAAGAATCCCAGAGATCAACAGCACCAGCAGATGATCTAGATGTCCCCAGACTGTGGTCCTACAACAGCCTGCGTCTTCTGTCAGACCAGACTGAACCCAGGTCATCATTTTCTTCTCTTCCCTGCAGCCTTTCCTCCACGCTGCCCTGCAGCCTTCCCTGTAGCCTTCTTTTGAGGCTGTGGCTCTGGTGTTTCAGTTGTGGCAGGAGGAGGAGGAGGAGGAGGAGGAGGAGGAGGGGGGGCTGCCTCATGTAGTTGGGTGTTTTGTGTTAGCGTGCCCTGCAGCCCCTTATGGATTGTTTCCCCAAATAGGCGCTCACAAATGAGGCGCTGCTCCCTATTCATCTGAAGAAGCCTGCTGGCTAAGTAGCAGCCATAGGATTCTTCCGCTTCGGGGGGGCTCCTTAAAAAACGGGTGGCCTCTTGCATGAGGCGCAGGGATGCGTCCTGTGTGACCATCCCCTTCCTGGCCCTTTTTTTGGGAAGGTGGAGGGGAGGCACTTGGGATTCGGTCAGGCTCCTACTGGGCCCAGCCACCTCACTTGGCCCAGCCACCTCACTTGGCCCAGCCACCTCACTGGGAGCAGCCACCTCACTGGGAGCAGCCACCTCCTGCCTGACACTGGGCCCAGCCTCCTCCAGGATGATGGTGAATCCGGCCTCCTCCAGGCTGTCCATGGGCCTGGTCTCCTCCTGCCTGCCACTTTCCCCACATTCCTCCTGGATGGACTCATCCTGTGTATAAAAAAAGGACAATAGTTTGAGTATATTTTTTTGGGTTCATCAATGACACACAGTTTGCTTCTCATGAATAGCAAATTCAATGTGAATACTTCTCTTTAATAAAAGAGTCTAATCAGACACCCTAATTATTTCAAGCAGGTGCCAAACATATTTAGCCACTACTGTCAATTGATATGTATACCCAATTTTGAGTGCCAAATTATTTTAGACAATTATAACATCCAGTTAACATCATTAATATTAGTACAGTAAATATTTGTTAAAATAATTTACCTGACTCCAGATGGTCATATCTGGTTCATCCAGGATGGAAGACCCAGCTTGCTCCTCATCAGCCTCT
>NC_133333.1:189512855-189587855 GCF_042186555.1 Aquarana catesbeiana | reverse complement strand
CAGCAGAGCTTCTGCTCATTTACTAAAGCACTGGAACAAATGCACTTGTAGAGTGCACATGCATTTTGCAAAGTGCAACATATATTTGCTTTAGACAAATCAACACCACAGAACATTCCAGCAAATTTTAACGAGGGTGGGGGTGGGGGGGTTGTGAAATCTAGATAATTGCTCATTAGCAGCACACTATTTGGAGTGAGTTTAGGTGGGGGGGGTGGGGGGGTTGTGAAATCTAGATAATTGCTCATTAGCAGCACACTATTTGGAGTGAGTTTAGGTGGGGGGGGGGGGGGGTGGGGGGGTTGTGAAATCTAGATAATTGCTCATTAGCAGCACACTATTTGGAGTGAGTTTAGGTGGGGGGGGGGGTGGGGGGGTTGTGAAATCTAGATAATTGCTCATTAGCAGCACACTATTTGGAGTGAGTTTAGGTGGGGGGGGGTGGGGGGGTTGTGAAATCTAGATAATTGCTCATTAGCAGCACACTATTTGGAGTGAGTTTAGGTGGGGGGGGGGGTTGTGAAATCTAGATAATTGCTCATTAGCAGCACACTATTTGGAGTGAGTTTAGGTGGTGGGGGGGGGGGTGGGGGGGTTGTGAAATCTAGATAATTGCTCATTAGCAGCACACTATTTGGAGTGAGTTTAGGTGGTGGGGGGGGGGTGGGGGGGTTGTGAAATCTAGATAATTGCTCATTAGCAGCACACTAAATACACTCAAACAAAATACATTCCAAATGAGTAGACTAGGTGGATATGTTCCCATCACTTCATGCTGGGAAGGTTATTGAAGGAAAATATACATGCATGACAAAAAATAACAGTAAAAAATTCCAGCATGTGTGAGGATAAAAAGGGGACATTCACACTATATTGCAATGATGGTAAGTAGTGTTTGAAGCAAGAAATACATCACATTATCAAAGATTACATAAAAGAACATGTGATGCGAATAAAAGAAAAATATCTTACCTTAATATAGTCCTTCTGCAGGACCTGTATGATGGCAGAACAGGTCTCTGGGATAATGATCCCCAGAGCCTGGGGGGAGATGCCTGTCGAGAACTTAAGGTCCTGCAGGCTTCTCCCTGTGGCCAAATACCGCAAGGTAGCGACCAGCCTCTGCTCCGGAATGATGGCTTGCCTCATGCAGGTATCCTGCCTGCTGATATAGGGGGTCAGCAAAGCCAACAAACGGTCAAAAACGGGGTCCGTCATCCGGAGAAAGTTCCTGAAATCCTCAGGATTATTCTCACGGATCTCACGGAGCAAAGGCATGTGACAGAACTGGTCACGCTGAAGCAACCAATTCTTGGTCCATGAACTCCTCCTCGCCCTGTTCATGGACTGGTCTTGGGCTGAAGAATAAACTACAGCACCAAGCACATACAATGCACGAGCTCTACGACGAGTACGTACAGGTAACATGGCTTCAAAACGGTCGGCTGGTCAGAACGCACTAAACAGAACGCACTGAAGAACAGCAAGGCCTGTGAAGAACGACCTGAAAATCAGGAACGAGCGGCCAATAAAACAAAGATTTCTCAATGCCAACTGACCAAACGCACTGAAAAGCAGATACAAACCTCACAAGCACAGACTGAACAACAGTTAAAACGAACTGAAAAATACGAGTCTCACAAGCGCGAATCGTCTCTCACCAAACTTCTACTAACACGAGATAAACACGAGATTAGCAGAAGGAGCCCAAAGGGTGTCGTACGGGCTATTGAACTTCCGTTTTATAGTCTCGTCGGACTTGGTGTACGTCACCGCGTACTAGGCTGTCGTACTTTTGTGTGGTCGTGTGTGTGCAAGTCCGTTCGTAAGAAAGTCTGCCGCAAGTCCGCCGAAGGTACGTCGGAAGTCTGTCGGACAGGCTGTCGGACTTTTGTAGACGAAAAGTCCGACCGTGTGTACGCGGCATAACACACCATTTGTGCAGAATGCATAACTGCAATCCTCACTATATACAGTGCCTTGAAAAAGTATTCATACCCCTTGACATTTTCCTCATTTCGTCATGTTACAACCAAAAATGTAAATGTATTTTATTGGGATTTTATGTGATAGACCAACACAAAGTGACACATAATTGTGTAGTGGAAGGAAAATGATAAATGTTTTTCAACATTTGTGTTCAGCCTCCCTGAGTCAATACTTTATAGAACCACCTTTTGCTGCAATTACAGCTGCAAGTCTTTTTGGGTATGTCTCTACCAACTTTGCAAATCTAGAGAGTGAAATTTTTGCCAATTTTTCTTTGCAAAATAGCTTAAGCTCTATCAGATTAGATGGAGAGCGTATGTAAACAGCAATGTTCAAGTCTTTCCACAGATTCTCAATTGGATTTAGGTCTGGACTTTGAGTGGGCCATTCTAATACATGAATATACTTTGATCTAAACCATTCCATTATAGCTTTGGCTGTATGTTTAGGATCATTGTTCTGCTGGAAGGTGAACCTCTGCCCCAGTCTTAAGTCTTTTGTTTCACAGTGGGGATGGTGTGTTCAGAGTGATGTGAAATGTTAGTTTTCCACCACACATAACGTTTTGCTTTTAGGCCAAAAAGTTCAATTTTGGTCTCATCTGACCAGAGCACCTTCTTCCACATGTTTGCTGTGTCCCCCACATGGCTCCTCGCAAACTGCAAATGGGATCTCGTATGGCTTTCTTTCAACAATGGCTTTCTTCTTACCACTCTTCCATAAAGGCCAGATTTGTAGAGTGCACAACTAATAGTTGTCCTGTGGACAGATTCTCCCACCTGAGCTGTGGATCTCTGCAGCTCCTCCAGAGTTACCATGGGCCTTTTGGCTGCTTCTCTGATTAATGCTCTCCTTGCCCGGCTTGTCAGTTTAGGTAGATGGCCATGTCTTGGTAGGTTTGCAGTTGTGCCATATTCTTTCCATTTTTGAATGATGGATTGAACAGTGCTCCGGGAGATGTTCAAAGCTTGGGATATTTTTTTTTATAACCTAACCCTGCTTTAAACTTCTCCACAACTTTATCCCTGACCTGTCTGGTGTGTTCCTTGGCCTTCATGATTCTGTTTGTTCACCAAGGTTCTCTAACAAACCTCTGGCGGCTTCACAGAAAGCTGTATTTATACTGAGATTAAATTACACACAGGTTTACCTTATTTACTAATTATGTGACTTCTGAAGGCAATTGGTTCCACTAGATTTTAGTTAGGGGTACCAGAGTAAGGCTGGCCATACATTATACAATGTTCTTGTACAATTTTCCTTTAGATTTACCAGGTGGCAGGTGTTTGTCACTATTTACCAAATAAGTCATATTGTAATAGAAAAACCCAGTAAGGGAATTTTTAGACTCCAAGGGTCTCATCTCCTTGGTCCATGCCAGTCTGCTGGACCCTGCCAAGCTTGGCTTAGACCCGTCATGAATACTCTTTATACATTGTGATACCAAAGACTTTCTTTCTGTGCTACTCACAGTGGAGTCAGCCTAGTGTACCTCCATTTTGCAGTATTTCATGACTTGCTGTATCATATAAAGAAAGAACCTAAGCAAGTTGTGGAACAGCTGGTGGTACCTCACTCTCATACAAAGATCATGTTGGATCTGGCCCATTGTCCTGCAATGGGTGGTCATTTAGAGTTAGAAAAAAACAAAAGAGCAAATTGGGCATTGTTTTTCTGGCCTAGTATTTTCAAAGCCTAAAAGCTTTGCAAATCTTGCCCTGAAAGTCAAATTAATGCATCAAGCCACATTTCCCAAGTCTTCTGTTACCCTTCAAGAGAAGAAAAAAGGGGACCCTAAGGTCAACGCTGCGCTCAATAATTAGCAAATAATAAAGAGTGTGGAGCAACCAGCACCCAAAGTTTCAATACCAAAAAACTTTCAATACAATAAATAATACAACCATTGCGGTGCTGGAAATTGAAAAATAATAAATTGGTGCCAGGAATTATTGAAAAAAAACTCAAAATTAAATTGCAAGTTGAATAATAAATCTAAGATACAGCAACAACTATATTAGTGAACTACTCAAATAATGATAAACTAATGATAAATAAAATAAAACCAACAAATTAGCTAAAAAAAAAGAAAAAAATCCAAAAAAGAAAAAATGAGAAAAAGGAAAACTAAAGCAATGTCCCAAAGTGATCCTTAAGAAAATCCATAATAGTGTGCCTCCACAGGAGAAAAGGTGAATTGCAGGAAACAGAAGCTGTGATTCCAATCTTCCTAATACAAATCAACAAGTGTTCAGGTCAACACCCAAAGTGTGAGGTAGTTTGCTTACCAAAAAGCCATGACTGCTGCTAGCAGTCTCTTCCAGCACAGGGAATTTTGAAAGTCTCCCCAGAACTTATATTTCTCCAAGACAGCCGTTCTTTCTGTTCATGCTCAAAAAATAGAAAATAGAAACTTCCATAGTGCAGTATATCAATCCAATCTTATTTATTAAAAGAAAGATTTGCACTTACAAAAACAATGAGACATCAAAAGCGGTATAGTCTCGTGTAAAGCTGCTGTGTCTCTATTCACTTCTCCCTATTCCCAAATTGTTCGTCTCACCACCGTCGCAGAAGGCTGGCTCCACCCTACGCGTTTCATCATGAACGGACGTCTTCTGGGGATTGGCCGAATGGATGTGTCATCACTACGAAGGTGTATATATACCCCTACGATGCCATTTTTAGTACTGGCAATTGGGGCAGTGTCATATACGAGATAGTGCCGAATCCATTTTAAGTATTGGCTACTAATAGGAATAGGGAAATAGAGACAATGGATATCATCGCCATCTAGTGGCGAAAAAGTAAATACCAAGGAAAAGGTTATAAAAAGGAGGCTAATGAACGAAAAGGGGGGGAGAAGTACAGAAACTATAATAGTGACATTGTCAGCTCGATATAGATGAGACTATATAAAGAAATTAATTCATAATTATGAATAAGTGCAATGGATATTGATAATCATACAATAAAAAATGTAAATTATAAAATAATAAATGAAGGAAAATTTTATTAGACAGCAGCTAAAAACCATAAAAATAGTTAAAAACAAATTTAGGAATTATTTATAAAACAATTAATATCCCAATCTTTGTTGAGGCCAAAGGGTACATAACTTCACATATTAAAAATCCATCTGGTCTCAAGCCTTGAGATGGATCTAACCATGTGAGTACCCCTCCAATGTGGATGGACCATATCAATGGCCAAAAACAGTGTTCCTTTCAACTGTCGGTCATGGTATTTGTCGTAGTGCCTAGATAGATTGTGTTTTTTAAAACCTCGTTTTATATTACCGACATGTTCAGCTAGACGTACGTGTAACTCTCTTTTAGTATGGCCTATGTATTGTTTTGAACATGGACATTGAATCATATAAACCACAAATTTTGTAGTACAGGTTATAAATGATCCAATATCGTAGTTTTTATTTGTTACAGTAGATTGGAAGGTCTCATGCTTCCTTCCTCTAAGCCCATTAATCTCACAAACACTACATCTCCGGCAGGGAAAGAACCCTTTCATTGAGTGAAAAAAGGATAATGTCTTAGGGGGGTCTATGACATTGGGGGCAATACTATGCCTCAGAGAAGGCGCACCTCTAAAAATCATCACTGGTTGCTCCGGGATGACAGGACCAAGTACTCTATCATTTTTCAGCACATTCCAGTGTTTCTTAAAAAAATTTTTATAGAAAAATGTTGATTAGAGTACCAGGTGATCATGGGCCATCCAAACTTGTCAGGTGCCAAATTATTACCTCTCCTTCCACCAAGCATGGCATCCCTATCCATGGCAGCCACATCAGTAATGGTCTTATCAATATCCACTTCCTGATAACCTTTATTCAGGAACCTCTGTTTTAAAATAGTTGCCTGTTGAAAATATTCTGAAATTTCAGTACAGTTATGCCTGATGCGCTGAAACTGTCCCTTAGGGACAGCAGCTAACCATGATTTATGATGGCAGCTGGTCAGGGGGATAAGGGCATTGCGGTCCGTATTTTTAAAGTATGTACTGGTGGTTAAACCACCATCTTTGACCATAATGTTTAAGTCCAAGAAATTAATATGTGTATGACTTGCTTCATGTTGCAAGGAAATACCCCTATCATTCTGATTTAGTTTCGTAAAAACACTTTCCAGGGAGGAGAAGTCCCCTTCCCATATGATCAACACGTCATCAATGTATCTTTTCCATAACCGCAACTCACCAGGCGGGTTATTGTCTATACATTCCTGTTCCCAACGGGCCATAAATAAGTTTGCTAAGCTGGGGGCAAACTTAGCCCCTATTGCTACACCACATGTTTGTAGAAAGAACTCACCACCAAACCAAAAATAGTTATGGCTTGTGGCGAAACGCCGGAGCTCTAAAATAAAATCTCTCTGTAAAGTGGATAGAGATGAATCCTGTTGAAGGTAAAACTCAACTGCTTCAAAGCCATGTTGATGGGATATATTGGTATATAGGGAGGCTACATCAGCAGTTGCTAGGATGCAGCCTTCCTTCCAATGATGATGTTTCAATATATTTAAAACTTGAATAGTATCAAGTAAATAAGCAGGAGTGGTAATCACCAGCGGTTGCAGAAATGTATCTACATATTTGCCAATCCTTGCAGTTACAGAATCTATGCCGCTTATAATCCGTCGGCCTGGGGGTTGAGTGGAATTTTTATGTATTTTAGGCAAATAGTAAATAACCGGTACTCTCGGAATGGTGGGGATGAGATGGGCTTTTTCTTTTTTATTAAGAATCCCTTGTTCGAATCCATAGTTAATCAAATTGGAAAGCTGCTTCCTAAAACTAACAGTCGGGTTAGACGCAAGGGGGGTATATGTAGAGCAGTCAGATAACAATCTATTCATCTCCTCTATATATTGCGATTTGTCCAAGATGACAATACCACCCCCTTTATCCGCGGGGCGGATAACGATGTCGTTACGTTTACAAATCTGTTTGAGGCTAGTTTGGAATTCATCAGTACTTCCCTGTTTAGGGATCTTTAATGGTAGTAGATCTTTCAGTACAAGTTCCTTAAATACCTGAACTGACGGTGCAGTTAGACCGGGAGGGTTAAAAAGTGAGGCATTGCTTAGGTTGGTATGCCTGATAGGGACGGTAGCCTCTCCCATTGTCCCATTATGAGAAGAGGTAATAGCCACAAGGTTGGTACTTGGTTGAACAATTTGACTGCGGTTACCAATTACCAATTGGGTTCAAAATAAAGTGCCTTTTAATGTTCATCTTCCGGATAAATTTGTGGACGTCAATAAACGTCTCAAACTTATTCAGTCTATGTGGAGGGGCGAACTTTAAACCTTGACTCAAAATTCTTTGTTCCCTTTCTGATAAGAGGGTCTGGCTTAGATTGAACACACCACTGATGTCTATTGCTTTCTTTTTTTTGGCCCTGACTCGCCTCCCCCCTCTAGTGCCTCTCTGTCTTTGTACCCCTCTTGTTCCTGTTGTTTAAGGGAAAAAAACGTGACTGAGTGTTATCATAAAAATCTCTGGGTGAATCCTGATAGTAATCCCTTTGATGAAATGGGAAATTGTTGGATTGATTAGGGTGTTGTGTGATAACATAATTATCATCATACACATCTCCCCGATAGTCAGAAAGGGGGTTAAATCTATTCTCCAGGGAGACATATCTATCATTAGGGGTTTGATTATTACCCCCAAGGTTGTGGTTATAGATCTCATCCCTTGGATCATCCATAAATTCTAATGACCTCTGTGGGCCAGATCTCTAAAGCCATATATCTCTAGGGTCACCCCTATGTTCCCACGTTTTCTGGGGATTACACCATGCGTCTCTGGGGTCCCCCCTATATTCCGATGTCCTATGGGGATTAGAATTATCCATATGTGGTCTCTTGTATGAGGGGTTTCTGGTTCTATTGTTGCCTCCCCCTTGGGGGCCCTTTGGACGTGTAGATTGCAAAAACTGTCTCTTGTCATTTCAAACATTTTTGACACTTTTTTTGTGAAATGGTAGGAGTACTTTTGTATCTCCTTACCATTTCACACAGGGGGGGGAGGGCCGGGATCTGGGGGTCCCCTTGTTAAAGGGGGCTTCCAGATTCCGATAAGCCCCACGCCCGCAGACCCCCACAACCACCAGGAAAGGGTTGTGGGGTTGAGGCCCTTATCCCCATCAACATGGGGACAAGGTGTTTTGGGGGGCTACCCCAAAGCACCCTGCCAATGTTGAGGGCATGTGGCCTGGTACGGTTCAGGAGGGGAGGGCACTCTCTCATCCCACCTCTTTTCCTGCGGCCTGCCAGGTTGTGTGCTTGGATAAGGATCTGGTATGGATTTTAGGGGAGACCCCACGCCATTTTTAAAAAATTTTGGCGCGGGTTCCCCTTAATATCAATACAAGACCCGAAGGGCCTGGTATGGAATTTAGGGGGACCCCCATGCATTTTTTTTTTAATTTTGGTTCGGGGTTCCCCTGTGAGGAAATTCCATGCCATTTTTATCAATTTTTATGTGTATTGCCAGACCGACTATTCATTATAGCCGGCGCTAGCGATAGTAGTTTTACATGACTTTTTTCCTTTAGAAATGTAATTTTGCTTTCAGACTGTTCTAAACACGGGAAACATGCGCCCCTTTACAGGTATACTATAGACACCCCCCAGGTATGAAGTTTAAAGGAATATTATACTTTTATTGTTTTTAACTTTAAGCATTATTAAAATCACTGCTCCTGAAAAATCGGCTGTTTTTAAAACTTTTTTTGCATTGATACATGTCCTCTAGGGCAGGACCCAGGTCCCCAAACACTTTTTATGACAATACTATGCATATAAGCCTTTAAAATTAGCACCTTTGATTTCTCCCATAGACTTTTAAAGGGTGTTCCGCAGCTTTCGAATTTGCCGAGAACACCCCAAATTGTTCGCTGTTCGGTGAACGGGCAAACATCCAATGTTTGAAAAACTCATGTTCGACCCGAACATAAATCCCATCCCTATCAGTAACGCACACCGAAGTAAATGGTGTTAAACTGGCAGTAACGCACACAGAACTATATGGCATTAAACTGGTAGTAACGCACACAGAACTATATGGTGTTAAACTGGCAGTAACGCACACAGAACTATATGGCATTAAACTGGTAGTAACGCACATAGAAGTAAATGGTGGATAACTCACAATAACGCACACACAACTAAATGGCATTAAATTGGCAGTAACAAACACAGAAGTAAATGGCGTTAAACTGGCAGTAACACACACAACTATATGGCATTAAACTGGCAGTAACACACACAGAACTATATGGCGTTAAACTGGCAGTAACACAAACAAAACTATATGGCATTAAACTGGCAGTAACGCACACAGAAGTAAATGGAGTTAAACTGGCAGTAATGCACAATACTTTATAGCGTTAAACTGGCAGTAACACACACAGAACTATATGGCGTTAAACTGGCAGTAACTAACACACAACTATATGGAGTTAAACTGGCAGTAATGCACACAGAAGTAAATGGCGTTAAACTGGCAGTAACACACACAGAACTATATTGCATTAAACTAGCAGTAACACACACAGAACTATATGCAATTGAACTGGCAATAATGCACACAGAACTATATGGCATTAAATTGGCAGTAACGCACACAGAAGATAATAGAGGTTAACTGGCAGTAACGCACACAGAACTATATGGCGTTAAACTGGCAGTAAAGCACACAGAACTATATGGTGGTAAACTTGCAGTAATGCACACAAAACTATATGGCGTTAAACTGGCAGTAACGTACACACAGAAGTAAATGGGGTTAACTGGCAGTAACGCACAATACTATATGGCGTTAAACTGACAGTAACGCTCACAGAACTATATGGCAATAAAATGCCAGTAATGCACACAGAACTATATGGCGTTAAACTGCCAATAATGCACACAGAACTATATGGTGTTAAACTGGCAGTAACGCACACAGAACTATATGGCATTAAACTGGCAGTAACGCACACAGAAGTAAATGGCATTAAACTGGCACTAACGCACAAAACTATATGGCTTTAAACTGGCAGTAACACACACAGAACGATTTGGTGTTAAACTGCCAGTAACGCACACAGAACTATATGGCATTAAACTGGCAGTAACATACACAGAAGTACATGGCTTTAAACTGACAGTAATGCACACAGAAGTAAATGGAGTTAAACTGGCAGTAACGCAATCAAATAGGCGGTGTTCAACCATCTGTACACTGATGCTATCTGAACTTCCCCTTCTCTAGCTATGCACTAATGTAAAGATTACTGACACGGTCTCACTACACTACACTGAAACTATATGAGCTGTCCCTACTCTGCACTAATGTATGTATGAATGACACGGTCTTACTACACTACAGTGAAATTATTTGAGCTGTCCCTACTCTAGCTGCACACTATGCAAAGCTGAATGATGGTCCTCCTTACTACACTCATACTATCTCTAGACTGACACTAAACTAATATTCTACTCTATCAATTGAAGCAAAATAGCGCAGTATAGCACACTAACTAACTAATAGAACTGAACAGAGCCCTGTTCTATCTCTCTCCACACCAAAATCACACTGAAAATGGCTGCTATATAAAGAATACTTTTATACTGTGGGGCAGAAATGAGCCATGATTGGATAAAGTCATGATGACAGTGTCCAATCATGACTCTGACAGTGCTCTGTACCCTGATTGGTTGAAGCTTTCACTGCTTCAGCCAATCAGGGCTTACAATGCACTGTTCAGCACAGCAATGCATTGTGGTCAGTTCGGGGGGCGAACAAACGATCGAACGACCTGTTTGTTTGGATGTTCGCCGAAGGTCCGAACAAAAAAAGTTTGGCCCAAACTTATGCTCCAGCCAAACCGTTTGCCCATCCCTGCTCTGCACTACAAGTGCACTGCAAGTGGACTTGAAAGTGCACTGAAAATGCACTTGGAAGTGCAGTTGCTGTAGATCTGAGGGGAAGATCTGAATTGAGGGGAAGCTCTGCTGATTTTAGCAGCCAATCATGTGCAAGCTAAAATGCTGTTTTTTCTTTTCCTTGCATGTCCCCCTCAGATCTACAGCGACTGCACTTCCAAGCGCACTTGCAGTGCACTTGTAGTGCAAAGTGGATTTGCCTTTAGTAAATAACCCCCAATATGTGCATTTGTTTTGAGCAGAAGGATAGACTAGAAGATAGGAATATTGTCCACATATTTTAACTGTATAGGGTAGTTGTAAATTTCAGGTGTCTGTAAACATTTGACCATATATATCATGATTTGTTTCTCTTGTGAAAGATTTCAATAGTAGGACAGTTATTATCCTAGCTAAAATGAACTCACTAAATTGTCACCTAAATACAGAACCCTGAAATGTAAATGTTTGTTATTTTTTACTGCTTCCCTGCATAGTACTGGGTGGGCTGCCACTGTTTAACAATGTCTGGATCAAAAACTGAGCAATGAGGTAGGCTGTGCTCTCTATGCATTTTGCAATCCTAATTATCAGTTAACTGCAACATACTTAACAGTGATATTAAAGGCTCAGGTTTAAAAAAATAAAAAATAAATAACAAAACATGTCATACTTTCCTGCTCTGTACAATGTTTTTTTAAGCCAGAGCCTCCTCTTTTGGGGTCCCCCGCCGGTGCTCCTGGCCCCTCCCCCTGCTAAATGCCCCCATAGCAAGCCGCTTGCTCTGGGGGCACTTGTGGGTGCTCCCTCCCAAGCCCCGCTCTGTGTGTCTATATAACACACAGAGTGCAGCTCAACCCTATCACCCGCTCACTCCCCACTGGCTGTGATTGACAATGGCTCCCATTGAGAGAGAGAGAGAGACTGAGGCCAAATGTCCATTCATCTTCGATCACAGCACCGACGACCCGAGAATTAAAAAAAAGAAAGACTCCTCCTCGATGGGAGGCTCTCGCCGACTGCAGCCTTTTTGCGATGACATCTGTTATATAGCTGAGGGCAGGGCCACCCGTGACATAAATGGGTGACTCCGCCCTCTCTGACGTTATGTGAACTCCTACAGGAAAAATTTGGTTGAAGTTATTGCTGCCAAAGGAGGTTCAGCCAGTTATTAAATCCAAGGGTTCACATACTTTTTCCACCTGTACTGTGAATGTTTACATGGTGTGTTCAATAAAAACATGATACCATTTAATTGTGTGTTATTAGTTTAAGCAGACTGTGATTGTCTATTGTTGTGACTTAGATGAAGATCAGATCCCATTTTATGACCAATTTGTGCAGAAATCCATATCATTTCAAAAGGGTTCACATACTTTTTATTGCAACTGTAACTTAATGGTGTGAGGGATGCAGACCATCTCTTTTGTACAGCTTAATATCACAGCAGAATTGTAGATTGGTGCATAGAAATTCGCCATTGGTGCATAGAAATTCGCCAATGCTAATACACTGTCAGAAACCATGAATCAGACTGAGACAGAAGTACAGTTAAATCACACTTGTTAATAATAATAAAAAAACAGGTAAACAGAGTAAACATAGTCAAAACATATCCAGAGTTCAAGAACTGGAATGGATAGTCAGACAAGCCAAAATGTCAGGGAGCCAGAAGGAATGTCAGCCAAGCAGGTCTTTAACAGGAACACAGGAGAGCGTCTCTAGAGATGTGACCAAGGCGTAGGCAGAGATCATCTGGACTGGACGGCTTAAGTAGGCAGGACCAACGAGCAGGATAATCAACAGGTGAGTCACTGTGGAGAGATAGGAGCTGGCAATTAGCCAACAGCTGAACCGCTAGTTCAGAGAAAGAAGGGCAGGGCCCAGCCATGACATACGTATGCGCACACGAGCAGGAACAATTCATGTGCCAGCAGCATCAGCCACCAGCTGCTGGATGATCTTCAGCTCCCCCGTGTGTTCCTGTTCTTGGTACTCCCTTCGGCCAAGTCTCATCTGGTACATCTGAGGGATCCCTGCCCAGCAGTGCACCCTGTTCGTTCAGCCACCATCCAGCAGACATCTCATCACTCGGCCTATTGCAGCTGGCAACCTCTGTTTCTTTAGGCATGGCACTCCCTGTCACCACCTTCAGGGGTGCCCTGCAATCAGCTGCAAGGGAAGCCCTTGCAGCACCTCAGCCTCCGACCAGGTACGTGACACTATCATAACCAAACCCTGCAGCTTTGCACCAACCTTTTAACAAAATATTTAACTCTGCTATATGAATGACCTTCCATTGTTGTGCATTATAGACAGATGAGAAAAATGTAAGCATACACCCTAATTGGTCCAGATCCTGGCCCAAATTCCTTCTGTACAGAATACATATCATTCTGGAACAAATCATTGGTGCCAAGGTGCACTACACTATCAACACTGCACTCTTCACTAGCTCGATAATATTTAAAATGTGCCTTTTATCTCTCCTGACAGTAATAGAAAGAGAAGGCACGCAATTGCCACGTCCGTAATATTGGGGAGGAAAAAAAAAAGGTACTACTAAAGGTACTACCTATGGTCGGACTTTATAGGCCAGGAAACAATGGGGAAAAAAAAGGATAATATAAAACGTCACTTTTATTGAAAAAGTATAAAGTATAAACATAATTGTTGAAAAAAGTAAAAAACATAATACATATGCATTTATGCAATTTGTACAATGAGCCTTTGTGTGTCTACGCGTTTCGCAGTTAGGCTTCTTCAGGACACGATCAAGGTTCAAAAACGCAACAGATAAGAGAACAAATCTCACTATCTTAAGTTGAAGTACATTGTGATATACACCCGCAGCCTGGATAGGCGGTGGGTTTCCAAATACTAAGTAAATTTCAAATTTTATAAACAGGGGCAGGTAGTTAGATTTGTTCTCTTATCTGTTGCGTCTTTGAATCTTGGTCGTGTCCTGAAGAAGCCTAACGGTGAAACGCGTA
Organism: Aquarana catesbeiana; assembly: GCF_042186555.1. Taxonomy (NCBI): domain Eukaryota; kingdom Metazoa; phylum Chordata; class Amphibia; order Anura; family Ranidae; genus Aquarana; species Aquarana catesbeiana. Next base: position 189,573,940 of record NC_133333.1, on the reverse strand, counting down.
GACGCACAAGGGCTAACTGTACAAATTGCATAAATGCATATGTATTATGTTTTTTACTTTTTTCAACAATTATGTTTATATTTTATACTTTTTTAATAAATGTGACGTTTTATATTATACTTTTTTTTTCCCATTGTTTCCTGGCCTATAAAGTACCTTTTTTTCCTCTCCTGACAGTAGCACCAGGTAAACAACTAACATCCTTTGACACTTCCACATGCTTTTGAAACACGTATTACAATTGAATTGCCAACAAGAATATAACTTCTCCTTTCAGCAGCCTTATCCACAACATATGTCTGGTTTGCAACATCAGATACACAATATACTTTTATCAAAGCAATTTCTTTTTCAGGGTCCTCCTTTCTATGTACAGAAGGGTTGCCAGTCTCACAAACAGCTATGTTGCTAACCTTTATTTCTGCTGCTAGCTCAAAAGAACACTATAGGGGTTATGTAGCAACCCCCAAAAACATGTTTGTGTTTCACAGCCCTCACTCTTCCAGGCCCAACATTTGTACACACTTCTCTTCTCCTGTGCAGTCTTTGAGGAAGAGATGACTTTTTTGCAAGGCAGCTTACCAGAATAAATAGGTTTGGACAGCCTCCTGACCTCAGATTGAAGAGAACAAACCATGGAATTTAGACAAGCAAAGTCACCACGTAGATTAGAAATCTGCAAACAGGCAGGGCAGCAACCCAGCTTCCAAAAAGTACCACTAAAAACAACTGCCATGCAAGTATTGCACTAAACCAAACCAGACGTTTTACAAATATTTACTTATAATCCAAACACAGGTATTAACCAAAGATAGTTTTCTGTCTTCAAACTCCTGCTGATCAAACTATGCAATTTGTGTCCTCTGCACTCCTGTTCTGATGCACTCACAATGAGCAAACTCCACAGAGTAAAAATGAGCCAGTAGCAGGGGAAGAAGTCATGTGATTTGATGACACAACACATTGGGCAGAGTCAGGTGACATTATTATGGAGCCCGGAAGTGCGGCACCGATACTGAATTACATGATCCTGATGGTATTGATATGTATTGAAAATATCTCTTTTTTGTCTATGTGAGTGCATTTGAGCCCTAATAAAGTACATTTTAACCAAGGTTACTACACCGTGATGGTTTTTTATATGTTTTAAGCCTATTTTCAGTTACCTGGTGGATCCCCTTAGAGGGGAAATGCACATGTAGTGGTTGAAGTGTTGGACAAATATATCTTATTTACAGTTGGATGAATACCGTATATCTCATTTGCAGAAGATATCTTAAACCCAGTTGTTGCCTTCAGTACCATGGATTATGCACATTTGACTGCATACATGATATGGGTGCAAGCCTGGAGGTGGGGGTATAGTGATCGAGGTGGTGGAGCACATGCTTGTTTTGACACCACCAGCATTGTGTTTTCACAGACCTGAATATTTTTGCATTAAAGTGGAAAAAATTGAAAAGGACTTTGTTGGTCACAGATATAATTGAATTGCTAATTTTTATTGTAATTCTTGCCAAGTTTACAATTTGCACTGGATTGAAATAACTGTTTGCTGTTTTATATATATAATTTTTATTTTTTATGTTAAGCTATTGCAATATGTTTTTGTTTTTATATAACCACTCATTTTTGGTGTTTTGAAGCAATGCAACACTATTTTTTTTAAATAATTTCAGAGTGTTGATGTGGGAACACATTAGAGGTATGTGCAGCAGCTTGTTGTGTTAGTTTTTAGCACATACATTTAGAGACATTTGGGGAATTGGTAGTTTGGCTGCACATGAGTTTTTGATTATATAAAAATGGTGAGCTTGTGGAATGTTACATGGCTTTACAAATAGGACACTGGAGGCATAACAGCAAGAGGTAATTCAGAAAAAGAAGTACTTGATGCCAGCCTCCCGTGAGCAAGGCATTATTGGCCTTTGTTTAAAATGCACTGTTTTAGTGGCCAAAGTAAGCAGTGAAAATGAAATGGTTAGTATGAGTGAGAAAAGCCACTGAAGAAGAATGATGTAAAATTCAAATGACTGGATTAAGATGAGTAAGAAAATCACTGACGTATATGTAAACCCTCACCTTGTAAAACAACCCAAACAGTTTGAAATAAAATAAAAGTTAAAACATTTGTGTATAGTGTCAGGGGTATAGTGTCAGGGGTTAGCTCAATGGGGATCACCATCCCTGGAAAAAAGCTAGTCCAAACGGCAGGTTTTCTTAAAAATCTGACTTGTAGCCAGTTTTATTTTAAAAGGTTGCATGCAAATTAAACAAACAAAACAGAAAATAAATCCTTTCCACCCAGGAACTAACTAAACTTTGCAGGTTCCTAACTCAGAGGTGAAGGGTTTCTCCCAGTCACCCACAAAACAAAGATAATGCAAACCTTTTCTTTCTCTCACAAAGCAAACTTCACATAAGCTCTCTCAGGTTTTGGCTTCCTGAGTCCCAGGCCAAGAGCAATCCTTGGCTCCAGTCCTGCTTAATTTAAACCACCTGTTGGTGGACACAAGTGGACTCCAAAATCCAGTCCAGAACCAACCCTGCCAAGGTGGCTGGTATAACCCAGATTCCACCTTAGTTCTCTGCAATTGAACGCATGCAAGGTGAAACATAACATCCATCAATCACCTTGCCTTTCATAATGTCAAAACAGATATGAAAAACAACATTATAAATACATTTTTTACTTTTTTTTATAAGTGATCACATACCCTGTGTTTGCAGCTGCATAGATAGCTGGGGGAGGAGAAACAGCATAACACTGGTCTTCCCAGTGAATGGCTGTGCACGGGAGTGGGCATGTCAGGACAAGTTTGATCTTTGGTGGAGAGCAAACTGAGTTCTCAGCACAGCTAGAGAATTGACCATGCTGTGCTCTCATGCCTAGGGTGGTAAGTTTTTAATAGGAAAGCAGAGGAACTGGCAGGAACACCAGAGATTTCACACAAAAAAAGAAGCAATAAAGTACACATTACATCAGGCACATATCAGGAATATGAATGTTGGGTTTACATATGATTTAATATTTGGATACTAGGAAAGAAGTTTGAGGGAGTAGGCACATACACAACCCTTTGTACATTTAAATTAGATTGCAAACAGGCAGGTACATTGTATTTTTATTTTTTACTACAGATCAGGCATTGTATGCTTGTTTGTACAATAAGGAGCCTGCCTGCTTGCATTTTATTTTACAGTTTATTTCCACTTTTTTTGCCAGAGCCTTTACTGCTCAGTGACAGGAGGTGAAGATAAACAGTTGAGATTTATTGTTAGGAAGGAGGAAGGGGGGCTTAAAGTGATACTAAACACACACTGTCTAATTTACATTTTCCCTTCTATTTCTGTATGTGGATGATGACACATAGTTACATAGTTATTTAGTAGGTGAGGTTGAAAAAAGACACACGTCCATCAAGTCCAACCCATGTGTGTGATTATATGCCAGTATTACATTGTATATCCCTGTATGTTGCAGTCGTTCAGGTGCTTATCTAATAGTTTCTTGAAACTATCGATACTCCCCGCTGAAACCACCGCCTGTGGAAGCGAATTCCACACCCTTGCCGCTCTTACAGTAAAGAACCCTCTATCTTAAACCTCTTTTCTTCTAATTTTAATGAGTGGCCACGAGTCTTGTTAAACTCCCTTCTGCAAAAAAGTTTTATCCCTGTTGTGGGACACTGTAATTAGTTTAATAAAAAAAAAATTCTAAGTACCTTTTCATTAATTGATCTACAGCTGTCACATGACCCAGATCTTTCCCAGCCTGTCTGCAGGGAAATGTAAGCAGGAGGAGCTTCTAGTCCTCTGCTGCTGGTCACATGTTCAAAATAAAATAAAATAAAAAAAACAGACGGAATACAGAGTAAAAATAAATGCATAATATCAATAAACTGTTTTAAATTGATATACAAATATATATTTGACATCAAATCCTTATTATTTTGTGAAAATAACATGGTATGGACTGATTTTTGCCAGTCACAGGTTGTGTCACACCCCTCGAGCCTGTGTCTTAGAATACGAGGGTGGTGAAGCCACCATTAATCTACATGTAATATCTCACCCTCATTGTGTTTAGCTGGTTAGTGGGCATGTAGGAGAAGGGAGGGAATGGGCTGTCATTTACCACACTGCATTCACAATGCTCAGGATGACGGTAAAGCACAGCTAAAAATAGCGCCCTCCCGCCCCAGTGTGAAAGGGGCCTAATAGATAAGGGTTAGTGGTTGATAGTACAGATCATCCAACTCAAAATCTCTTCTCTTCTAATTTCCTTCTTTCACTTATGCTTTCTCTTTCCTTTGTATTTATTCTAAACATGCACACTTTACAGCAGCTTATCATAGTATCTAGGGTTCCCTAAACCTTATTGAAAGTGTTGTACAATGTAGAGATTGTTGTATTTTTGGACTATTGTCTATATAGTTTGCAAGAACTAATTACAAGATGTATGCAAAGAGTCACAATAATAAGCAAGCACATTGACTTTGGCAAAATGATTTAAACAGCTAAAAAGCTTCATAAAACTTGTTAGCTTAAGCACAAAATTAGTATGAATGGAATGAATGTCAGTTTTGTCAAGTTAGTGTCTTTTCTTCGTCCAGCTGATCCTTAGCCAGTTGAACCTTTGTGTTCTCCAGCCTAAAGAACCGGTAGCAGATGCAGAATGGATTGCACAGTAATTCTGCTGATGATGAAGAGGGGTGTAAGGAGCTCTCTGCCAGTCAATTCTTCTGAGCATCAAGTCAGCAAAAAACAACAGCAAGTCATTTATCAGCACCATTTTTAATGACTTCTGATGCAGCCAGTATGTTCTCTACCAGGGAAGTTATTCTAACAGAATCCTTATAAAAATGATTAATAGCTTTTATAATATCACGCTAAAACCCATCTGCTGTAGTCATTTATTCAAGTCAGAATGAAGTATTCATTGATTTGTGTTGTCCTGAAAAATAAAAGGATTAAAGCCATAGTGGAAGAAAAAATGAAGATGGAAATTAATGTCTGTCTAATTTCATCACCATTGTAGATGTCCTTAATTGACCTTGATTAATAAAGGGCTTCCAAATACATTGTCAGCAGAGTTGATAAGTCTTATGATAAACTGACTTTGACCGGGCTTTAATAATGCATCAACATTCAAGAGTAATTTGCAGAGCCCACACAAACTTCTCTAAGTACTGTCAAAGAATTAATAAGTTGCCAAGTGTGAAAATGTAGTTTGTGAAATGTAGCTGTAGCAGAGTGCCCATTTATTCACCACAATCTGATGCAGGCACAGATTCTTTAACTCCATTTTCCACAACTCCCTAGGTTCCTGGACACACCCAGGGAGTATAAGTTCCTTAGCATTCCTCCCTCAGAAGCCATAGCCGATGAGACAGAGTATGCTGAAAGAGCACTATAACTTGAATCACTTTAATCAATATTCTGTTGCACACAAAGTATTTCTTGCTGGTTGTTTGGATTAGTTACTTGCCTATTTTTTTTTTTTTTTTACCATTGATGGAAGTTGCTACCTCCAGAGATCCAAGGCCATGGATGCATGTTAAGGTTTTTCCCTCCATAGCAAACTACACTATATTGTCAAAAGTATGTGGATGCCTGCCTTTACATGCACATGAACTTTAATGGCATCCCGATCTTAGTCCGTAGGGTTCAATATTAAGTTGGGCCACCGCTTGCAGCTAGAACAGCTTCAACTCTTCTGGAAACACTGTCCACATAGTTTTGGAGTGTGTCTATGGGAATGTTTGATCATTTTTCCAGAAGCGCATTTGTGGGGTCAGGCACTGATGTTGGACGAGAAGGCGTGGCTCACAGTCTTCTCTCTAATACATCCCAAAGGTGTTCTATTGGGTTGAGGTCAGGACTATGTGCAGGCCAGTCAAGTTCCTTCACCCAAAACTCGCTCATCCATGTCTTTATGGGGCCTGCTTTGTGCACTGGTCCAAATCATTTGGTGGAGGAAGGATTATGGTGTGGGGTTTGCTTTTCAGGGGCTGGGCCTGGCCCCTTAGTTCCAGTGAAGGGAACTCTTAAGGTGTCAGCATACCAAGACATTTTGGACAATTTCATGCTCCCAACTTTGTGGGAACAGTTTGGGGATGGCCCCTTCCTGTTCCAACATGACTGCGCACCAGTGTACAAAGACATGGATGAGCGAGTCTGGGGTGGAGGAACTTGACTGGCCTGCACAGAGGCCTGACCTCAACTAAATAGAACAACTTTGGGATGAATTAGAGCAGAGATTGCGAGCCAGGCCTTCTCATCTAACATCAGTGTCTGACCTCACCAATGCGCTTTTGGAAGAATGCTCAAACATTCCCATAGACTCACTCCTAAACCTTGTGGACAGCCTTCCCAGAAGAGTTGAAGCTGTTATAGCTGCAAAGGGTGGGCCAACTCAATATTCAACCCTATGGACTGGCAGGCCATTAAAGTTCATGTGTGTGTAAAGGCAGGTGTCCCAATACTTTTGACAATATAGTGTATATATTTTCCCCTGAGCGAGTGTTGTGAAGAATACCCAATCAGGTGCAAGGAAAATTTAAAAAAAAAACATTTTTGCTTGCACATGATTGGACGCTGGAAATCACCAGAGCTTCACCACATTCGCTAAGCTCTGGTGAAAATGAGTGCAACCGCACTTGCAAAGTTTTGCCATTGAGTAAATAACCCCTTATATTTAACTATATAACTATAATGTTCCTATTGTTTTTGCCTTTTGGCTGTAAATTGCACAGTTGACCGACCTTGCAGGGAAGGGCAGATATACATTATATGTAACCAAAACAGCCAATAACAGTGAGCAGTTTCAACAGAGTTCACTGTTGTGTTATTTCTTGACTTAAAAGGGAACGTTTTTAGGCCTCACGGTAAATCTATATTGCTATTTCATAATAATAAAATCAACACGGCAATGTACTGCTGACTGACTGATAAAGTAGTTATTAGCTCATGTAGTGCTGAAAAGTGATATGTTTCTTGGTGAACTAAATTGCCTTGCAGCCTTCAGTAAGTCTGATCTATTTCAGAACATTGATTTCTGGCTGTACTTCACCGTAAACACTCACCAAGGGCACTTCTCTGTAATTGCCTTTATTCGGGGAGGCCGCTGCACCATCAGTGAGGAAAATTGTTCAATAAACTTAAGATTTTCTCTTTTTTCACCAGCCTGAGTAGAGAGAGTTAGCCATTCTCTTCAATATAGTATACCTGTCATGAGCGAATAATGTAGGCGCCATTGTTCACATTTCCTTTGGAGAGTGTTAGTTCCATGGCTGTCATACTAACACTTTGGTTTCAATGCTTTTTGAGATAAAGATTTTCAGAACTCTTTTACAGCATGTTTGTTCTGTATCTGTGACTCAAAAGTATTGTCAAGTCAAACAAAGCAAGGCACTTACTGTAGAACATTTCAACAGCCAGGCACACCATCTCAAAAAAGTAGATACAACTCTGATGCCACCAAGGGGCATCAGTTTGAACCCTACACTTACAGTTCAATGATGCAGACAACAGGGCTGATGTCATCACTTCAGCAACGCTCTCTGCCTAATTGAGGACCTCCCAGCACTGAAAAAAAGAAGAAGAGAATCCTGCATCTCATATGATTGGTCAGTAGGGATGAGCCTCAGCCTTTAGGTTCAAGTTGATCATGAGTTTGACTCAAACTGTTCACAGTTTACCCAACAAACAAGCTAGAAGGCCAGATTTGGCCAGTTCACATGCCTGCCTAAAGTCATTAACTTAGTGGAGGTATTATAACTACTACTAAAGGACAGTTTAGGGCCACCCACCTCATTCCAGGTGGCACCACTGAATATTTGGTCAATGACAACAGCCAGCATTCCTGGCTAGTTTGTTGACATTCAGCAGCAGGCTGGGGAACCATTGTTTGTGATAGGAGTGTGATAGGAGAGGATTGATGAGGTGTGGATCATTGTATTTGTTTTATTTTCCATATTTTTATTGGTTTAATTGTATATAAAACTATTTCAGGTTACATACAATATTAGATACACTCTGTCAGGTGAAAATTCGAGGTGATACAGGTATTCAGCTAACAAATCTAGATGTGTTTGAACAAAGCAAAGCATAGCAGAGGTATTAGATAGAATAGCCCCATGAATGTAGAATACAAGGTCCAAAGGCGACCAGGGAGACTAGATTGTTTGAGCCCACTGACCAATATCAGCGGGCAAACATTCCTGAGTAATTGAACAAAAGAAAAATTAGAGTTTGAATAGACAGTCGAGTAACCAGGAAAGGACGTCTCTCCACCCCAAGGGGAACTCACTGTGGAGATGACCTATCCGGATAAATCCTCTAGATTAGGGATGAGCCGAACACCACCCGGTTCGGTTCGCACCAGAACCTGCGAACGGACCGAAAGTTCGCACGAACGTTAGAACCCCATTGACGTCTATGGGACTCGAACGTTCGAAATCAAAAGTGCTCATTTTAAAGGCTAATTTGCATGGTATTGTCCTAAAAAGGGTTTGGGGACCCGGGTCCTACCCCAGGGGACATGTACCAATGCAAAAAAAACTTTTAAAAACGTCCGTTTTTTCGGGAGCAGTGATTTTAATGATGCTTAAAGTAAAAATCGTACCTGAGGGGTGTCTATAGTATGCCTGTAAAGTGACGCGTGTTTCCCGTGTTTAGAACAGTCCCTGCACCAAATGTCATTTTTAAAGGAAAAAATCTCATTTAAAACTGCTTGCGGGTTTAATGTAATGTCGGGTCCTGGCAATATGGATGAAAATCAGTGAGACAAACAGCATGGGTACCCCCCAGTCCATTACCAGGCCCTTTGGGTCTTGTATGGATATTAAGGGGAACCCCGCACCCAAATTAAAATAAGGAAAGATGTGGGGCCACCAGGCCCTATATACTCTGAACAGCAGTATACAGGCGGTGCAAACAAGACAGGGACTGTGGGTTTGTTGTTAAGTAGAATCTCTTTGTAATTTTGAACGGGTACATTTTTAACATGTTTAGCTCCAGCCAAAAAATCTTTTTTAAGCTTTTTGGAAAACATAGGGAAGGGTTATCACCCCTGTGACATTTGTTTTGCTGTCTTTCCTCCTCTTCAGAAGATTTCACCTCACTTTTTGTCCCAATGAAAAATGTTTTTTGAAAATTTGGGTTTTTTTGTGGAACAAGGATTGGAAAGCATCAGTGGAAAGGAGAAATGTTTTTCCCATATTAACTCTGACAGGAGAGAATTTCCCTTCCTAGGGGTAGATTTCATCTCACTTCCTGTTGTCTCCTTCCGTTTGCAAGTAGGAGTCGTTTGTAAGTTAGTTGTTTGAAAGTAGGGTCCTGCCCTATATACTCAGCAGAAATTTGGGCCTTAGGTGTTGCTGTGGCCACAACACTGTAAGCCCTCACAGGGCCCTGCTGTGAAATATTAGATCAAGAATTGTAATTACATGCCCCTGTTGAACAGGAGCTGAAAAATTAGGCCTTAGGCACTGGTGCTGGTGCCACAACACTGCAACCCCTCACAGACACTCTAGTTGGAACGCAGGAACGAGCCCTGCTGCAAAGTATTGCATCAAAAATTGTAATTACACGCCCCTGTTAAACAGGGGCAGAGAAAATGGGCCTTAGGCACTGGTGCTAGTGCCACAACACTGCAACCCCTCACAGACACTCTAGTTGGAACGCAGGAACGAGCCCTGCTGCAAAGTATTGCATCAAAAATTGTAATTACACGCCCCTGTTAAACAGGGGCAGAAAAAATGGGCCTTAGGCACTGGTGCTGGTGCCACAATACTGCAACCCCTCACAGACACTCTAGTTGGAATGCAGGAACGAGCCCTGCTGCAAAGTATTACATCAAAAATTGTAATTACACGCCCCTGTTAAACAGGGGCTGAAAAATTGTGCCTTAGGCACTGGTGGTGGCGCCCAGAACCAAAAATGTTCTTACAAGCTATCAGCGTGATGATTGAGGAGGAAGAGGATAATTACTCAGGGATAGTCACTCAGCATCAGCATAGGCAGTTTTTGAAGGGATCTGAGATTTCAAAAAAAAATTATTCGGTTACATCAGCATCAGGTGCTTGGTAGCTGGTGGTGATCCAAGACTGATTCATTTTTATGAAGGTCAGTCGATCGACCGAGTCAGAGGACAGATGCACCCTGTGATCGGTTACCATGCCTCCAGCAGCACTGAATGTGCGTTCCGAAAGAACGCTGTATGCAGGACAGGCCAGTAGCTCAATTGCATACTGTGCAATCTCTGGCCAGTGATCCATCCTCAAGACCCAGTAACCCAGAGGATTTTCGGTGGGAAAGGTGTCCAAGTCTGATCTTGCCCCTAGGTATTCCTGCACCATGTAAAACAGACGCTGGCGATGGTTGCTGGAACTGATCATACCTTGGGGCTGCGGACCAAATTGTCTGAACGCATCGGTCAGACGGCCACCTTCTCCACCGCTCCTTCTTTGACTGACCGAAGCCTCAACAACACGTTGTCCAGAAACAGGAGTTTGTAACCTCCCAGTCTCTGGGAACGCGTTGCACAGACCTTTCTGCAAGGCCTCCCGAAGATGTTTCATCCTCTGCTCCCTCTGCGATGGCAAGATAAGGTCCGCAACCTTACCCTTGTAACGTGGATCAAGGAGGGTTGCCAGCCAGTATTGGTCCTTCTCCTTGATACCACGAATACGAGGATCCTTACGCAGGCTTTGCAGGATCAGGAAGGCCATGCAGCGTAGGTTTGCTGAGGCATTCGGTCCGGAGTCCTCTGGGTCACTAAGGACGACATGGTCCGCAGCCACCTCCTCCCAGCCACGTACAAGTCCATGTGTTTCTTGGGACTGATCCCTTAAAGACTGCTGCTGATGCTGAGTGCCAGGCTCCACCTCCATACTGACACAATCTTCCTCCTCCTCCTCCTCCTCCTCCTCTTCCTGTGTGATCGGCGGGCACGCAGGAACACTGTCTGGATAAAGGGGGCCTTGAGAGCTAAGGAAGTCCTCCTTTTCCTGCCTCTGTTCTGCCTCAAGTGCCCTGTCCATTATGCCACGCAGCGTGTGCTCCAACAGGTGGACAAGGGGGACAGTGTCACTGATGCATGCACTGTCACTGCTCACCATCCTCGTGGCCTCCTCAAATGGTGACAGGACAGTGCATGCATCCCTGATCATGGCCCACTGGCATGGGGAAAAAAAAACAAGCTCCCCTGACCCTGTCCTGGTGCCATAGTCGCACAGGTACTCATTGATGGCCCTCTGCTGCGTGTGCAGCCGCTGCAGCATGGCCAACGTTGAGTTCCACCTGGTGGGCATGTCACAGATTAGGCGGTTCTTGGGCAGGTTAAACTCCTTTTGGAGGTCCGTCAGCCGAGCACTGGCATTATATGACCGGCGGAAATGCACAGAGACTTTCCTGGCCTGCCTCAGGACATCCTGTAAGCCTGGGTACTTGCCCAAGAACCGCTGCACCACCAAGTTAAGGACGTGAGCCAAACAGGGCACATGGGTCATTTGTCCCTGTCGGAGGGCAGAGAGGAGGTTGGTGCCATTGTCGCAAACCACCATTCCTGCCTTAAGTTGGCGTGGCGTCAACCACCTCTGAACCTGCCCCTGCAGAGCTGACAGAATCTCTGCCCCAGTGTGGCTCCTGTCCCCCAAGCACACCAGCTCAAGCACCGCATGGCATCTTTTGGCCTGCGTACTTGCGTAGCCCCTTGAACGACTACGGAGCACCGCTGGTTCCGAGGAAGAGGCCATGGAGGAAGAAGAAGAGGAGGGGGTGGAGGAGAGAGGTGTGTCACAATCATTAGCATTTTGGAGGCGTGGTGGCGGAACAACCTCCAACACTACTGCACCTTGTCCTGCATCCTTCCCAGCTGCCAGCAGAGTCACCCAATGCGCCGTGAAACTTAGGTAACGTCCCTGTCCATGCCTGCTGGACCATGAGTCAGCGGTAATATGCACCTTACCGCTGACCGTCCTGTCCAGCGAGGCATGGACATTGCCTTCCACATGCTGGTAGAGAGCCGGAATCGCCTTCCGTGAGAAAAAGGGGCGTTTGGGTACCTGCCACTGAGGAACCGCACATTCCACAAACTCACGGAAGGGGGCAGAGTCTACCAACTGAAAAGGCAGCAGTTGAAGTGCTAGCAATTTTGCCAAGCTAGCATTCAACCGCTGGGCATGTGGATGGCTGGGAGCAAACTTCTTTCGGCAGTGCAGCAGCTGGGGCAGGGAAATTTGCCTGGTACAATCTGACGTCGGTGTACCAAAAGCAGATTGCCCACAAGTACTTGGCTGTGACACACCTAATTCTACACCTTCATTCCTCTCAGTGCAGGTCTCAGAGAGGACTGAAGGTCTAGTGGGGTTGGAAATCTCAGCTGATGAGGAGCAAGGAGAGGTCCTCTTTGTTCTTTGGTGTGGGTCTTTTAGATACGCTTGCCAACGAACTGCATGGCAGGTCAACATATGTCTGGTCAAGCATGTGGTACCCAAGCGGGAGATGTTTTGGCCACGTGAGATACGCTTGAGACATATGTTGCAAATAGCAGCGGTGCGATCTGATGCACTCGTCTCAAAAAAGGCCCACACCAAAGAACTTTTTGAATAACGCGCAGAGACTGCAGCGCCCTGCACATGTGGAGCTTTGGGGTGTGATGCAGTCAATGTGCTGCCCTTAGGCTGGCCCCTGGAGGGCATCCTGCCTCGTTGGTGATGTACCGCCTCCTCCTCCTCCTCCTCCTCCTCTCTCCTATCAGGCACCCACATTGAGTCAGTGACCTCATCATCCCCTCCCTCCTCATCACTGGAGCAAACCTGGCAGTATGCTGCAGCAGGGGGAGCATGACTGCCAGATTGCTGTCCTTCTTGGGCACCCCCTCTGTCCGTGCTCATGTTACTGCCTTCATCGAGCTCAGTATCATCATCAGAGCCTTCCAAACGCTGGGCATCCTCCTGGAGGATGTACCCAACACTGTGGTCAAACAGTTCGAGGGACTCCTCAGGAGGACATGGTGGGGCTAGGGAAGGAGTCACTGATGACATTGAGCCGAGGGAAGAGGCCGCTGCTTTGCCAGACAAAGTACCCTGGGCATGGGTGAGAGAGGATGAGGAGGATGAGGACGGCTTGGTCATCCACTCGACCAAGTCTTCTGCATGTTGCGGCTCAACATGGCCAGCTGCCGAAAAAAAGGCCAAGCGTGTCCCATGGCCACGTGCTGATGAGGATGCACCGTCTCCACGACCAGCACTAGACACAGAGCCTGCTTGCCCTCTCTTATTGGCTTGTGACTGTCTGCCTCTCCTTCTTGGCCTTCCAGACATACTAATGGCCTGTAGCTGCACTAAGCTGGGATATATATATATATATATATATGTACTGATACTGCAGCTAGCAAAATCAACTGCCTGCCTGTAGTATGAGAACACCACCAACCTTCTACAGGTAGCTTTAGCTGAACACTGTGAGGTGGACGCACCCCACTAACTTGTAGGTTTAGCTGAACACTGTGAGCAGGACGCACTGCACTAACTGTAAATAGTCTAGCTGCCTGACTGTGGTACTAATAGGATCAAAAGAACACCAGCAATTTTCTTCAGGTAGCTGTATTTACTGTAACAAGACAAGCCTGCCTGTCAGTAAGAAGATAACAGAAACGGATCTAGCTGAACACTGTGAGCAGGACGCACCCCACTAGCTTGTAGGTTTAGCTAAACACTGTGAGGTGGACGCACCCCACTAACTTGTAGGTTTAGCTGAACACTGTGAGCAGGACGCACCCCACTAACTTGTAGGTTTAGCAGAACACTGTGAGCAGGACGCACTGCACTAACTGTAAATAGTCTAGCTGCCTGACTGTGGTACTAATAGGATCAAAAGAACACCAGCAATTTTCTTCAGGTAGCTGTATTTACTGTAACAAGACAAGCCTGCCTGTCAGTAAGAAGATAACAGAAACGGATCTAGCTGAACACTGTGAGCAGGACGTACCCCACTAGCTTGTAGGTTTAGCTGAACACTGTGAGGTGGACGCACCCCACTAACTTGTAGGTTTAGCTGAACACTGTGAGCAGGACGCACCCCACTAACTTGTAGGTTTAGCAGAACACTGTGAGCAGGACGCACTGCACTAACTGTAAATAGTCTAGCTGCCTGACTGTGGTACTAATAGGATCAAAAGAACACCAGCAATTTTCTTCAGGTAGCTGTATTTACTGTAACAAGACAAGCCTGCCTGTCAGTAAGAAGATAACAGAAACGTATCTAGCTGAACACTGTGAGCAGGACGCACCCCACTAGCTTGTAGGTTTAGCTGAACACTGTGAGGTGGACGCACCCCACTAACTTGTAGGTTTAGCTGAACACTGTGAGCAGGACGCACCCCACTAACTTGTAGGTTTAGCAGAACACTGTGAGCAGGACGCACTGCACTAACTGTAAATAGTCTAGCTGCCTGACTGTGGTACTAATAGGATCAAAAGAACACCAGCAATTTTCTTCATGTAGCTGTATTTACTGTAACAAGACAAGCCTGCCTGTCAGTAAGAAGATAACAGAAACGGATCTAGCTGAACACTGTGAGCAGGACGCACCCCACTAGCTTGTAGGTTTAGCTGAACCCTGTGAGGTGGACGCACCCCACTAACTTGTAGGTTTAGCTGAACACTGTGAGCAGGACGCACCCCACTAACTTGTAGGTTTAGCAGAACACTGTGAGCAGGACGCACTGCACTAACTGTAAATAGTCTAGCTGCCTGACTGTGGTACTAATAGGATCAAAAGAACACCAGCAATTTTCTTCATGTAGCTGTATTTACTGTAACAAGACAAGCCTGCCTGTCAGTAAGAAGATAACAGAAACGGATCTAGCTGAACCCTGTGAGGTGGACGCACCCCACTAACTTGTAGGTTTAGCTGAACACTGTGAGCAGGACGCACCCCACTAACTTGTAGGTTTAGCAGAACACTGTGAGCAGGACGCACTGCACTAAATGTAAATAGTCTAGCTGCCTGACTGTGGTACTAATAGGATCAAAAGAACACCAGTAATTTTCTTCAGGTAGCTTTATATACTGTAACAAGACAAGCCTGCTTGTCAGTAGGAAGATAACAGGAATGGATCTAGCTGAACACTGTGAGCAGGACTCACTGCACTAAATGTAAATAGTCTAGCTGCCTGACTGTGGTACTAATAGGATCAAAAGAACACCAGTAATTTTCTTCAAAATACTGTAACAAGACAAGCCTGCCTGTCAGTAAGAAGATAACAGGAACGGATCTAGCTGAACACTGTGAGCAGGACGCACTGCACTAAATGTAAATAGTCTAGCTGCCTGACTGTGGTACTAATAGGATCAAAAGAACACCAGTAATTTTCTTCAAAATACTGTAACAAGACAAGCCTGCCTGTCAGTAGGAAGATAACAGGAACGGATCTAGCTGAACACTGTGAGCAGGACGCACTGCACTAAATGTAAATAGTCTAGAAGATAACAGGAACGGATCTAACTAAACTGAATACAGTGTATATATATATATATGCAACACCTGGGATGCATATATATACACAATACACTTTAAGTGCAGCTAACTGACTGACTGTCCTGCCTAATCTAGCTAACTCAAATGAAATGACACTGTCTCTCTCTCTCTCTATTTCTCAGCACACCGGAACACACTGCACAGGGCCGCCGTGCAGGCGGCCTTATATAGTGTGGGGCGTGTACTAAATTCCCTGAGCCATAATTGGCCAAAGCCTCCTTGGCTTTGGCCAATTACGGCTCTCTGTTAAGGCGGCGCTGTGATTGGCCAAGCATGCGGGTCATAGTGCATGCTTGGCCAATCATCAGCAAGCAATGCACTGCGATGCCGCAGTGAATTATGGGCCGTGACGCGCCACACGAATTTGGCGCGAACGGCCCATATCGTTCGCAATTCGGCGAACGACCGAACAGCAACATGGGTTCGACTCGAACACGAAGCTCATCCCTACTCTAGATTATAAAATGGTCACAGGAATTGGAAAATCATGTCTACTCTGGTCTGCCCTTTCGGTTTCACAATGACGGTTATGGTGCTAGACTAAGTCATGAATTAATCAATCAGTTCGGAATGTTATTCGTCTCTAGGATCCACACATTCCAGCCTCAGCCTCTGCATTCAATAGTGCAATTGAATTTGTTAGAAGAAAGATAGACAATACAAAATCTTGGCCAACTTGCACCTGTATCTAGTGTACCAGTAGTGGTACTTCATCGCCAAGTTAAGAAGAAGAGGGAAGAGAAGTGAGAGGGAACAAAGAAAAGTGAGCAACAAAAAGAGGAATAGTGTCAGTAGGAGGTAAGGAAAGGAAGATCACCTAGAGTATGTTGGATTATTCGGGGATATCCGCTAAACTGGAAGTATTGGTATCCCTACGTATGTAGCCCAGGGCTCCCAAATCAGTTCAGATTTGTGGGTTTTGTCAAGCAACTTGCTAACAATCTTCTCCTGGGCCATGATCCAGGATATCTTACGTTTCATCATGATTATTGGCACAGAGTGTCTTTTCCAGTGCCTGGCAATTTTGGCACCTAAGATCATATAAAAGATCAAGGATTGTTTGTGTCTGGGGATGTCATCTACTTGGGCATTGAGAAGTGCTATTTCTGGAACCTGTGGGACAGCCAATCCTGTGATTTTCTGTGTTATGTGAAAAAAGCTGTTTCCGAAGTCGTGGGCACGTCCACCAAACATGGATTAACGACCCCTCATGGCCACATTCTCTGAAACATAATGGGAATGAATCTGGAAATATTTTGGACAGGGTGGTAGGCACTCGGTACCAATTTGTGATAATTTTAATACTAGCTTCCATAAGGGAGATGTTCAGGATGCCCTTAAATGATCTGTGAAAGCCTCGATACCAGTCATTCAAGTCCCACTCAACTGCCAGGTCTTGTTCCCACCTTCGGGCGTAGGGAGATTTGCTGTCACTACTGGCAAGCGAGGTGTAGATAATGGAGATACCCCCTCTGATCCTTTATGTTGGAGCACCACGTCTCATAGGCAGTTAGGGTAAGAAGCTCAGAGGTATCGGGCCATTTGGTACGAAGGAAATGAGTAATTTGTAACAATCTATATTTTTCCGAGTCAGGCATTTCTAATTTATTTTTGCAATTACCGATAGTAAGGGGCCCATTGGAATTTACAAAGTTACCAATTCGGTAGAGGCCTTTATCAAGCCACCATTTGAATGCAAGTATGTTTTGGCCTGGGGGAAATTCTGGGTTGTTAAATAGCTGGGCAAGAGGGTGAATGTGTGATGTTAGGGAGGCGTTTTTTTGCAACCTGTCCCACAAGGACATTGAGAGAGAGTGTTGGGGCTAATATTGCCGGTCTAAGGCGGGGAGGAGCCCAGAGCAAGAAATCTATTGTGTGTTGTGGCGTTGCTTGCCGTTTCATCCATAACCAGACTGGTTTAGGGCCCCTGGAATATGCTATGGAGATTTGGGTGATTTGCGCTGCCTGGTAATACCACCAAACGTTAGGAAGAGCAAGTCCACCTTGGGTTTTTAGTCTATAAAGTTTTCTACCCTTGAAACCCTGGACGAATTTCAGGATGTAAGATTGGAATCGCAGGAGTTGCGCTTTTTTAAGTGGGATAGGAAGCGAACGGAAGAAGTATAGGAGACGAGGAAGCAGGGTCATTTTTATGAAGTTCACTCTGCCCAGCCAGGATAGATCATGTTTGGACCACACGGACATGTCTGCCTCTAGTTTTTGAAACATCGGGGGTAATTAGCAGTGAATAATGTTTCATACAAAGAAGTCAGGTTGATGCCTAAGTAAGGAATATGTGAAGAGCACCAAGTGAAAGGAAAATGTGTCTGTAGGCGTTTAAGGAGGTCTGGGGGTATTGAGATGTTTAGGGCAGGGGATTTGGAGACATTGACACGGAGACCCGAGGCTTTCCCAAACTGCTCGAGGAGCTTAATAATATTAGGGGTCGAAATAAGGGGTGATGTGACAAAGAGGAGTAGATCATCAGCGAATAAAGCACATTTATGTTCTTGCAGACTGCAAGAGACTCCTCTGATATCTGGATGGGTACGTATGGCGATTGCAAGGGATTCTATTGCAATTGCAAAAATCAAGGGCGATAACGGGCATCCCTGTCTTGTGCCTCTTTCTATTTTTAAATGTGTCTGAGTATCTGCCCTGCAATTTCACCTGAGAGATTGGATTAGAGTAGAGGGAGTGTAAAGTACCTAGGAAGATAGGGGCGAAACCCCATTTCTCCAGGACCCCAAAAATATATGGCCATGTGACTGTGTCAAATGCTTTTTGTAGATCAATGGAAAGCAAATACCCCTCTTGAGGGGGACCCCTGTCCCATTGTGATCTTAACAGGGACACTACATCAATAGCCCTTCTCACCTGGTCAGGGCCCTGTCTCCCCGGGATAAATCCCGCTTTGTCTTGGTGAACATACTGGGCTATGAATGAGGACAGACGTTTGCTAAAAATTTTTGTTAGTAATTTGAGATCATTATTGATCAGAGAGATTGGGCGATAGTTGCTAGTTAGTGAGGTCTTTTCCTGCTTTAGGTATAACTGAAACATATGCTAGGTTCTGCGATTTATCCAGGGGAGAACCTTTTTGAAGGAAGTTAAAGAATCTAGCCAGGTAAGGGGACAGGATGTCAGAGAATTTCTTGTAATATCCCACCGAGAATCCATCCGGGCCCGGGGCAGATACCTGTTTAAGATATTTGATGGTATCACAAATTTCTTTGGAAGTAATGGGTTGTTCTAGTAAATCAATGTGGTCCGTTGAAAGTTTGGGGAGTGAGATAGAGTCAAGAAATTCTTCAAGGGGGGAGTTTGGACTTGATTCGTTTTTTCTATAAAGGGAAGAATAGAAGTCATGGAAACACTCCATGATACTTTGTGGATTTTGTGTGAGTGCACCTGACGGTAATCAAATTTTGGGGAATGCCAACTGACGAGGTTTGGGGGAGAGCTTGGCGGCTAATTTGGATCCGATCTTATCTTTTTTAAAATAAAACTTAGCCCCCGTCCAACGGAGGTGCTTCTCAGCCTCCGTAGTGAGAGCCAAGTTGAGCCTCAGCCTGTCTGCTTCTAGTTTTTGTTGAGAGGACTGAGTGTGTTCACGTTTGTTACACTTACAAGATTCCTGATATTCTTTCATAAGGCTCTCAGTCTCGGCTCGGTGTTCTTTTTTTAATGCAGGAAGAAAGCTGAATGAGTTTGCCCCTCATTACCGCTTTGTGGGCAGCCCAAAGAGTAGCTGGGGAAATCGTCTCCGTGTCATTCGTGTGAAAGTATTCTTTGAGTTCCTTTGCTAGCAGGGTGCAATGTACCGGAATACTTAATAACGATTCATTAAGTCGCCATTTGAATTCTTTTTGGGTGTTATTGGCTTGGCGTAATGTGAGAATGACCATGGAGTGGTCCGAGATAGGTGATTCTTTGATAGAAGATTTTAGCGCAAGGGGAATGTGTGTCGCTTGGAGGAAAACATGATCTATCCTGGCATAGGTCTGGTGCGGAGCAGAGTAATGAGTATGGTCTTTGGTACGTGGGTTGAGTTCCCCCCCAGATGTCAACTAGTCCTGAGTAGGGATGAGCTTCAAGTTCGAGTCAAACTCATGTTCGATTCGAACATCGGCTGTTCGCAAGTCCGCCGAACAGCGAACAATTTGGGGTGTTCGCTGCAAATTCGAATGCCGCGGAACACCCTTTAAAAGTCTATGGGAGAAATCAAAAGTGCTACTTTTAAAGGCTTATATGCATGGTATTGTCATAAAAAGTGTTTGGGGACCTGGGTCCTGCCCCAGGGGACATGGATCAATGCAAAAAAAGTTTTAAAAACGGACGTTTTTTCGGGAGCAGTGATTTTAATAATGCTTAAAGTGAAACAATAAAAGTGTAATATTCCTTTAAATTTCGTACCTGGGGGGTGTCCATAGTATGCCTGTAAAGGGGCGCATGTTTCCCATGTTTAGAACAGTCTGACAGCAAAATGACATTTCAAAGGAAAAAAAGTCATTTAAAACTACTCGCGGATATTAATGAATTGCCGGTCCGACAATACACATAAAAGTTCATTGATAAAAATGGCATGGAAATTCCCCACAGGGGAACCCCAAACCAAAATTGAAAAAAAAAATGATGTGGGGGTCCCCCTGAATTCCATACCAGGCCCTTCAGGTCTGGTATGGACATTAAGGGGAACCCGGCCAAAATTTTAAAAAAAAATGCCGTGGGGTCTCCCTCTAAATCTATACTAGACCCTTCAGGTCTGGTATGGATTTTAAGGGGAACCCCGCGCCAAAATAAAAAAAATGGCATGGGGCCCCCCAAAAATCCATACCAGACCCTTATCCGAACACGCAACCTGGCAGGCCGCAGGAAAAGAGGGGGGGCGAGAGAGCACCCCCCCTCCTGAACCGTGCCAGGCCACATGCCCTCAACATTGGGAGGGACCCCCAGATCCCGGCCCTCCCCCCTGTGTGAAATTCTGATCCTTCTGACACACGGGGACTTGACAAGGACTTCCCTGTGGCATTCCTCGTGACGTCAGAAGGGGACGGGGTTATGTAATGGGTGACCCCACCCCCCCGTTATTTAAGAACCGTCACAAGAGGAGAAGTGTCAAACAGCGGGAGCCTCCCTCCATGCCATCATGGATGCGGAGCGGCCCAAGGAGAAGAAGGGAAGAAGACGCCGCGGAGGAAGATGCCAGATGAGAACACTGGAGGAAGAACCAGAAGAACCAGAAGAAGAAGGAGATGGAGGAAGAAACCGAAGGAAGATAGAAGATAGAAGAAAGAAGAAAGAAGAAGCATTTAAATAAAGGAATTGTCAAAAACTGTCTCTTGTCATTTTAAACATTTTTGACAGTTTTTTTGTGAAATGGTAGGGGTACTTTTGTACCCCCTTACCATTTCACACAGGGGGGGCCGGGATCTGGGGGTCCCCTTGTTAAAGGGGGCTTCCAGATTCCGATAAGCCCCCCCGCCCGCAGACCCCCACAACCACCGGGCAAGGGTTGCGGGGATGAGGCCCTTGTCCCCATCAACATGGGGACAAGGTGTTTTTTGGGGCTACCCCAAAGCACCCTCCCAATGTTGAAGGCATGTGGCCTGGTGTGGTTCAGGAGGGTGGGGGCCGCTCTCTTGCCCCCCTCTTTTCCTGCGGCCTACCAGGTTGCGTGCTCGGATAAGGGTCAGGTATGGATTTTTGGGGGGACCCCACAGCATTTAAAAAAAAAAAATTGGCGTGGGGTTCCCCTTAAAATCCATACCAGACCTGAAGGGTCTGGTATAGATTTTGAGGTGGATCCCACGCCATTTTTAAAAAAAATTTTGCCCAGGGTTCCCCTTAACATCCATACCAGACCTGAAGGGCCAGATATGGAATTTAGGGGGACCCCCACATCATTTTTTTTTTAATTTTGGTTTGGGGTTCCCCTGTGGGGAATTCCCATGCCGTTTTTATCAACGAATTTTTATGTGTATCGTCGGACCGGCAATTCATTGATATCTGCGAGTAGTTTTAAATGACTTTTTTTCCTTTGAAATGTCATTTTGCTGTCAGACTGTTCTAAACACAGGAAACATGAGCCCCTTTACAAGCATACTATAGACACCCCCCAGGTACGACATTTAAAGGAATATTACACTTTTATTGTTTCACTTTAAGCATTATTAAAATCACTGCTCCCGAAAAAAATGGCCGTTTTTAAAACTTTTTTTTGCATTGATCCATGTCCCCTGGGGCAGGACCCAGGTCCCCAAAACTTTTTATGACAATAACTTGCATATAAGCCTTTAAAATTAGCTTTTTTGATTATTCATGTTCGTGTCCCATAGAGTTTAACGGTGTTCGCGTGTTCGAACAAATTTTTTGCCTGTTCGCAAGTTCTGGTGCGAACCGAACAGGGGGGTGTTCAGCTCATCCCTAGTCCTGAGTCAAAGAGGAGCTTGGCAATTTTTAGACTATGTTTGGGGGGACGCCCGGAACGTGGTCGGCCTGATCCTGATTTGTCTAGAGCCAGATCAAACGCCATATTCGAGTCTCCTCCCAGAATGATGATTTCCTCTAGTTGAGACGAGAGAGACTGCATCATTGAGGCAAAAAATTTGTCTTGCGCCTTATTCGATGAGTAGTATGAGACAAAAGAATATAGCGTTCCATCGATGGTGCCTTTTACCAGAATGTATTTGCCTGATGGATCCCTTAATACATGTGACATAGCGAAATTTAAGTGTTTGGAAAAACAGATAGCTACCCCATTTGTTTTGTTCTCCGCATTGGAGAGGTAAAATTGGGGGAATTGTTGGTGGAGAAAAGACGGATTGTAAGGTCTGGGGAAGTGGGTCTCCTGGAGCAAAAGGATATCAGATTTTTGGGATTGATAAAGTTTAAAGAGTTTTCTTCTTTTTATAGGGGAATTAATGCCTTGAACACTATGTGATACTATGCGTATTAGTGGTGGTTTCATATCATTTAAGTGCATGGATCAGAGAGGGGGTATTTACCATAAGTGAGTTGGACTTACCTTGTGACAAGCATCCGAACATCTCCGATTTGGTAGTGAATGGACTTCTAGGTGACCTTCGAGGGAGGAGAGAAGAAAGAACGAAGGATGAAGAAAGAAGATGAGGACCATCTAGGAGGAAGCAAGAGACAGAAAACATGTTAACATTACATAACCAGTGGGACAAAATTACCCAAACCCCAGTGGCATGTGAGAACCCATTCCCACACACCAACATTCTTTCGTCTTAAAACAAAAACAAATAAAGAAAAACTATCCCCTCTAAAATCTAGGGGGGTAAACAGTCACCGCCTGAGAAGAGAGATAACTACTCTTCCCGGTCAGAGACAAGCGGAGGCGCAGGGCATCCGCTCCGGCCGCCTTCCAGCACCTAAACAGTTTAGTGTATGCAGGCATGGCCCCTGACAGGTATACTCGTAGGGAGCAGTCCTCCCGAGCTGCCGAGCCGTCCATGACCCCTATAACAGGGGCCATTTTGGGAAGACTCAGGTGCGTGAGAGGAGCCCACCACAGTCTGGAAGGGAACAATAATAGGTTAAGCATACTGTGTGGGGGAGAAAATACTTTCCTAGATTATGGGCTAATACTATATGCTTGAGCCAACTATGTAAGGGATGCCCAGCACATTATTGTGTTGTACATCTATGTAGGTATATATATAACCCCTGGAAGACGTCATCTGTGATGAAACGGCGTAGGGAGGAGCGGCGTGCTGACGTCACCACATACTGAGCTGGACCCGGAAGTTACGGGCAGCATACGAGAGCCGGCCGGCTCGTGTTATGCCGCGTACACACGAGCGGACTTTATGGCAGACTTTGCTCGGCGGACTTTTCGCCGGACTTTGTCGGCTCCTTGCGCCGGAATTAAAAAGGGATGGACTTGGCCACACACGATCATTGCAAAAGTCTGCTGGTTTTGAATGCGTTGATGTATAGCACGTACGACGGGACTATAAAAAGAAAGTTCAAGCCCCACTACGGCACCCTTTGGGCTCCTTCTGCTAATCTCGTGTTTATCTCGTGTTAGTAGAAGTTTGGTTAGAGACGATTCGCTTATGTCGATCGTTTTCTGCGGTTTAGTTTGTGCTTGTGAGGTTTGTATCTGCTTTTCAGTGCGTGTTGGTCAGTTCGTAACCTGCCTTGCAGGCCGTTCTGGTCCACTCGTTCCTGATTTTTAGGTCGTTCTTCATAGGCCTTGCTGTTCTTCAGTGCGTTTGTTATGAGTTTGTTTGTTTGACCAGCCGACCGTTTTGAAGCCATGTCGCGTGGACGTACTCGTTCTCGAGTTCATGCTGCGTGGGGACTTGGTGTTGGGGTTAATATTTTGACCCGAGTCTAGTCCATGAACAGGACAAGGAGGAGTTCATGGATGAAGAATTAGTTGCGCCAGTGTGACCAATTCTCGCACATGCCTTTGCTCCGTGAGAATAATCCTGAGGATTTCAGGAATTATCTCCGAATGACGGACCCCATTTTTGAGCGTCTGCTGGCTATGCTGACCCCCTATATCAGCAGGCGGGATACCTGCATGAGGCAAGCCATCAGTGCGGAGTAGAGGCTAGTTGCCACGTTACGTTACTTGGGGACAGGGAGAAATCTTCAGGACTTGAAGTTCTAGACAGGCATCTCCCCCCAGGCTCTGGGGATAATAATCCCAGAGACTTGTTCTGCCATCATTCAGGTCCTGCAGAAGGACTATATGAAGGTAAGTTTTATCCTTTAACATTACATGATATGTATTAAATGTTTTTTAATGTATTGTATAAATGTCCTCCTTACCTAATTGCCATGCTTTCAATATGCTGTGAATGTCCCCTTTATCCTTATGCATGCCTTTGTTGGACATTAATCATTTATTGCCCTACATGCATATTTACCTTCAATAACCTCCCCACCATGCAATCCTGGGTCCATTTATATCTCTAGCCTATAGTCCCTTGAACAATGTATATTGTCTGCTCCATTGTCTTGTTTGACCCTACCCCACCCCACAAATGTTTAAAACAGTCAGGTGTGTTTGTTAACCTAATTAGAACCCCTCCCCCACCCCACAAATGTTTTAAACAGTCAGGTGTGTTTGTTAACCTAATTAGAACCCCTCCCCCACCCCACAAATGTTTTCAACAGTCAGGTGTGTTTGTTAACCTAATTAGAACCCCTCACCCACCCCACAAATGTTTTAAACAGTCAGGTGTGTTTTGACCCTAATTAGAACCCCTCCCCCACCCCAGAAATGTTTTAAACAGTCAGGTGTGTTTTTGACCCTAATTAGAACCCCTCCCCCACCCCACAAATGTTTTAAACAGTCAGGTGTGTTTTTGACCCTAATTAGAACCCCTCCCCCACCCCACAAATGTTTTAAACAGTCAGGTGTGTTTGTTAACCTAATTAGAACCCCTCCCCCCACATTCAAATGGATCAATGGGCCATCAGAGGGGGTGATTAATCTTATAAGTGGGCCTTATGTTTTGTACAATTTAAATTACAAACACACATATTAATAATGTTTGACTGCTGTTGTTCACTAATGTTTTTGTGTAATCTGATATACAAGTTATGTTTAAAAGTCCTTATCTTAATGTTTTTTTATTTTTTCACTCCACAGTTTCCTTCCAGTACACAGGAATGGCAGACTGTGGCCTCCCAGTTCGCTGACCGTTGGGACTTTCCCAACTGTGTCGGGGCGATTGACGGGAAGCATGTCCGGATTGTGCCACCACCGCATTCGGGGTCTTATTTCTATAACTACAAGGGGTTCCATAGTGTAGTTTTGATGGCGGTGGTCTCGGCACATTTGGACTTTCTGTTTGTGGATGTGGGGAAGAACGGCCGGATGTCTGATGGAGGAGTCTTTGCACAGACCGAGCTGTGCCAGCGTCTCCAGACTGGTGGCCTGGGATTGCCACCTGATGACCAGAATGTTGATGGACTCCCCTCAGTTTTTATCGCTGATGAAGCGTTTGCTCTCGGTGAGCACTTGATGAGGCCGTTCCCCCAAAGGACGCTCACCCCTGAGAGGAGGGTATTTAATTACCGGCTGGCCAGAGCAAGAAGAGTTGTGGAGAATGCCTTTGGGATTCTGGCCAGCCGGTTCCGTTTGTTCCTTTCAGCAATTAATCTGGCGGACTATAAACTAAATTACGTCATACTTGCTTGCTGCATCCTACATAACTTTTTAAGGAGACATTCAGCTATATATATTTCTTCTGTTGGGCCTGAGGCCGGACTGGAACAAGATACAACAATGACAGGCCTACAAATTGGCCGTATTGGCTTGGCCCCCCGAACCGCACGTCAAGTGTGTGAGCGTTATGTTAATTATTTTATTGGTCAGGGGGCCATTGCTATTCAGCAACAGCTTTAATTTTAACAAAAAATACAATAAAAAAAATTGATCAAAAATATTTGTTTTTATTCTTGTTTGCATTTAGTTTTGTCTGTCTCCTAGTGCACTTGTAGTAGTGGCAAGTGCATTTACCTTTAGTTCATCAGGCCCTTTGTCACTGTAACCACCCAAAAAATAGAACATTTTTTTTTCAGAAATAATCAGCCACACACATTGTATTAGTAAAAACTTTTTACTGTGTGCACATTGAAAGGTGCATTTTTTTTTTTGTTTTTTTTTGTTTTTTTATATTTTTTTTGGTGTAAAAATATTTTTTTTTTAACGTTATTAAAGGCATATTTTTGCAAAAATAGACTTGATAAAAATATTTACTTTCACAACAGTGTTTTAAAAAACATACCAAAACATTAAAGAACTTACAAAGTTCAACATTTAAAGAATGGTGCATGTGATGTCACCCTTGGAAATCATTCATTTTGAATATGCTCAAAATTGAGCATTACAAAAGGGTCAAGTCAACATGTGCTATCTCCCATCATGGGTGAGCAATGTACGTGTTTTGTGTGTGCAATCCATTTTTGTTCCTATCACCACAAAATAATTTGGAGGATGAAGGGGTTGCAAACACAAAACAAGTACATTGATAACCCATGATGGAAGATAGCACATGATGACACACCGTGTGCATCATAATGTAAATTTGGGTAGCACCAAAAAAACAAAAACAATTTTCAAGAGAAAACAAACTTCACAAGGAAATGAAGAACATGATTGATGTTTTTTGGAAAAACGTTATATTCTGCCGAAAACATCAATCATGTTCTTCATTTCCTGTTGCATGGAGTCCAGGCGAAGTTGCATGCTGTGAATTTGGTCACGCATTTTATCTATTTGGCCATTCCACAGCATTATCTGGCTAATCAGTCTTTGGGCACTGTCTGTGGTGAATGGCTCTGCCGCTTGGCCTTCCACAACCAGAAACTCACCTAAAATGAGTGGATAAAAACAAGGGTTACAATATGCATGCCAAAATACATTAACTTAAGCTGGGGTGTCAGTCACTCACTTGGTGGGCTTGAAACCTCGCACACTTCCTCCACCTCTCCTTCCTCCAGGTCATTGGGTGGGCGTGGTCTTGGGCTTGGGGTATCTTCTGCCTCAGGCTAGTGACTTGGGGGGGTCCTGGGTAGGGATGAGCCGAACACCCCCCTGTTCGGTTCTGAAGTAGAATAGTAAAGTATCGAACCAGGCAGAAATTCAGCAATGCAGGTTTATTAACAACTGATAACATACAGGTTTATGTTCAAAGTATTACAAGATACAGGTCTAATTTATACAGTTTCTTACAATGCAAGCATATTAGATATAAATATTCTTATCCTCTAACCAAATTTAAACAATTGTGAATTGTTCCCACCTTGAACCAGAATGGG
Source organism: Aquarana catesbeiana (assembly GCF_042186555.1). Taxonomy (NCBI): domain Eukaryota; kingdom Metazoa; phylum Chordata; class Amphibia; order Anura; family Ranidae; genus Aquarana; species Aquarana catesbeiana. The sequence continues at coordinate 189,546,583 of NC_133333.1, read as the reverse complement.
TCTTTACTGCCAATTCTTGGGAACCCGTCACCTGATAGGGACCAGTCGATCGACCAGTGGTCTGGTCCCCTCACAGAGTTCTGGGTTCCAGCTCGACCAAGTTCGTGAGGGAAATTCACCTGAGACCACACTCTGGAACAAGTTAAGAAGTCTTCTCTGACTCGTACGAGGAGACAAGTTAGGACAGATACTTGCCCATTGGTTCTGACCTCTATGACCCGTGCAATAGGGCAGCATACACAGAGTTCAGCCTTATGAGCTCCTATCTGACTTGTATGTCTAACAATTGTAGAGCTTGCATTTATATACTCTTTTACAAGTCTTATCTCAACCATCTCTCTTACATATGATTGGTCGCTAAGATCTACATCAATGTAACTAACCATAAATCTGACACCTGTTCTACAACCAGATAAACTTAATTATTCCCAAAATTCCTATATGTTCATTAAAGTGATTTATAACTGTTTTTGTCCAATTAAAAACACCTGTATAGAGACAGTCTGGCACCCAGCTGTGTTATCAAACTCTCCTTATCTTGATAAGATTGAATATATATTTTTTACCTGTTGTTACAGACACCAGATATATACATCAGCCCCTGATGATGCGAGGAGAGCTCGCGAAACGCGTCGGGTTAGAGATGTATCATGTATATCTGTATTCATTATACTTGGACCAATGTCATTTTGGCCATGTTTTAAGGACCATTATGTTATGTTGCTGTTCCTATGTATTGCCATCTATATGTATGAGCTCTATTGTATGATAATGATTCTAATAAATTTGATATATATTTTTTTACTTTATTTTATTTATTTACTTGTGATCATCATGGACACCTCATTTAAAGTCCCATTGGCTAACCTTTTTCTGTTTTGTGCATTATAGGGATGGAGGTGCCTCATGTTAGGGAGCAATATTCAGCCTTTCTTTTTTTTTTATCTTGATAAGATTTAACTACCTTCAAAGATTTGCAGATTTACGACTTTGAGACAATTAACTTTCAATAACCCCACCAGATGTGTTATATGTTTCACTATATGTATGTATTTTAACAGTTTTAATGAGGGCACAAGCAGACCTTTGTTTGACCCTGTCAAACTTAATTTAATGTGCTGTACATAACTTTAATTATTTCTAAACCACCTGTTTTCTTATCTTTATCTGTCTGATTTATATGCATTTCAGACTTGAGACAATTCTATATTACTTGAATCTATCCTAATGAACTTTCACCCAGTAGACTATCTTAATACATTTTCGAGAACACCTGTGTACAAGTACTTGTCATAAAGCAGAGGTCATTTCAAGTTCAAAACTTAAAAATGAAGACTTTCTAAATCTGGAAAATACAGTATACATTATTAAAGATTAATAATTGTTGCTTTACTTATTGAATAATAATATTGATAAAACCACTACTATATAATAATATGAATAATAATAATAATAATAATAATCAATAAAATATATGCAAATCAATATATATAATATGAAATACATTGGCTAATATGAGATTCTACAACATTTCCCCCCTGTTGAGGCTTTACACAAGCCTCACAGCAATTACAATACAGATCACCCACCATGCCCTTCAGAGACCCCATGTACCCGACACTTATCACAAATTGTCCAAAAAATAAAAACAAATCAGTCCAAAAAATAAAAATAAATAAATAAATCAGTCCTTCTTCTTATGTAGCTGCAAAGTCCTTCTCCATATGTGGCACAGAAAACATAGTTGTCAGTCTCAGTGGCATCGTGATCATTCTTGCCACAAACTTCTTGCAACGGGCAACAGTTACTCAGCAACATCACATCAAGGATACAGGGAAGAGGAACAATCCGTTTAGTTAGTGAATGAAAGCCAAGTATGTGGTCCCAAGGAGCATTCAGCAGACTCAGTCCCATAAGGCTCTGCCTTTTCCTGCATAGGTCTTTTCAGCTTAGCCAAGTCCTTGATGTTTTTTGGAGAGTTCTTCATCATCAGTTGCTGGTCCAGTATCATAGCACAAGCTGCTTTGGATGCTGTAAGACACAAGTTCAGTTCATACCTGTTCTGCAAAGGTACAAGTCTCAGATGTTTCAGTTCCTCCTTTATTGCACGAAATCCTTCCTTTGTAGTAATTAACATTTGCAACAAGTTGCATCACGTCTTCTGCGATCACCGAATATTTGTCTGGATATAAAATACACTTCAAAATTATAGTTGTAAAAAATAAAAATAAAGTCAGTGTCAGGATACAATAGGTCTCCGCAAACATTTCAGGGCAACCTACAAAGCAATGGCTCCTACATTCTCATCTTATCTAATAACTTAATTTAGTGTGTTCCTTTTACTTCTACAACATCCGCTAAAATAATATACATGTATCTATATAGTTTTATGATAATACAATACTCTTAGATTGTTAATAATAATTATCAGAATAAATCCCTTGAAGTACATGTTTTCAGTACAAAGTATTTTATATAGACTATTCTTTTACATTTCCCAACTTATACTATTTCCCATACAATAATTGTAAAATTCTTATAATTTCTTAATCTTGACTCCACCTATTAGTCACTATTACCCTGGTCATGTCATACTGTCAATATAGTCAGTCCAGAAATTTCATTAGTTTTAATTTTGTAGTCTTCCCACAAAGTTTGCTAAACCCCAAAACCATTTCACTTTTTGTCCATCCCTGCACATACTATACTGCAGAATATTATACAATAACAGTCAGCATGGGTCTCTTCTGTCAGTCACTGCTATACTAGTCAATAGCCTACCTCTCCTATGTCTTAAAACATGAATTATAAAACAAAATCATGACAAATATCATAACATATCCTATAAAGCATCAATAGCATACAGTCTTTAGCGATAATGTCATACTCATTACATTACACCTCCCCACTTTTTTTTTTTTCCAAAAAATTATAAAGCTATTTGTTTATAAGGATTGAACATTTACTCAAAGTGGAACTCTACTCACAAAAATGTGATAAAATAAGGTTCGTTAGCAAGAAAAATACATTCCACATTGATTATTATGCTACCATTTTACTGAAGCCCATAACCTTTGAGCAGCAGTAGAATTTCAGGCTGGCCTCTAGATTTTAAGCAGTGCAAAAAATAGAGCACAACTGAGCCTGTGTAGAGCAGGGTGGAACAGTGCATTTTAAACAGTATAGGCACTTATTTTTTACTGTGCTTCATAGCTACACCTGCAAAAGGGGTCAGCCTCAAGTGATCCAGCAGGAATTAAGTTTGTGACCAAAGTTCCACTTCAAGGTGTTCACAATATTAATACTTATAACATATATAACAAACAAAACAACAGTAAGTCTCTACATACAAAGTATCACATATAATTAATTAGAATTGTCAATTACTGAAATACTTCCAATGTCTTTGTCTGCAACAGTCTCTTGTATGTATTCCACTTGCACTTATGTGAATAATGCTCTTGGTAATCTCACTCAGACTTTGACTACTATAGAAATGGAAAATGTCACTGTCACAAATGTGGATTTAAATGGACACTTGAATTGTGAATTCTTCCACTTCCTTTTATGATCTTTAATGTACTTGCATTCATCAAGAGTTACTGACATACATTCCTTTACTGGCTTTGACTGGAACAAGAGATCACATCTAAAACAAGGATCTGTTTAGAAACAAAACTACACTGATTTGGTTAATTATTTTAAACACATGAACATTTTATCTCCCACTGTACAGCATGAAGTCTAAGCAACTATCATTTGCCTCTAGAACTCCTAAACTTAGTGACAAATCTATCCAAAGTTTCATATGGCCCAGCAAATTGTATTTAATTTGGTCTACAACAGCCCATACAACCTATCCACCAATGAATATGAGTGTGGACACAAGGTTCTATTGTCTATGCCAAGCATAGAGCAAAATGGAACGGATTTTTCATAAAAATGGGTACAATTATCTAATATCAGTGCTGTATACACTCCAATCCTGGGAAAAATTTCCCACATCAGATACTTAGCTGTTGTCTCGTACATTTGCATGACCATTTGAAAAACTTTGATTTACATTATGGGTATTTATAGAGGCTTCAGAAAATGACCCTCTATTAATATCAAATTTATTATGGCTTGATCCTAAAGACCGCTTTAAAATTCATAATCCCATAACTAAACACTTCTTATCTCTCTGGGATAAACTAAAAACCAAATATCAGTTACAATCTCCACACAATCCTCTCCTTTCTTTTATCAGAAATCCGGCCTTTTATCCGGCATGGATCTACCCAAATTCTTTTAAAGCTTGGACAATATCAGGCATTCAGACACTAAATGACTTCATAGCATCTAAATCATTCCTTTCATTCCCATCGCTTAGAGAAAAATATGATCTACCAAACTCTGAGATATTTAGATATCTCCAAATCAAAAATTTCTATACACCATTCCTAAAGGGGGATACACCATTATCCCAATTATCCATTTTTGAATCAATCTGTACAAAAGATCCATTTGCTAAAGGTACAATTTCATCACTTTATAATCAATTATATGGAGTAGCAAATCTTAATAGACCCTCTTACGTTCAGAGGTGGGAGGAGGACCTGGGACGAACTTTAGAAGACACGGACTGGTCTAACATATGGCTCACATCTAAGTCATCTTCACCCAACATCTTAGCACTGGAGACAAATTATAAAGTCCTAACTCGCTGGTACCTTGTACCCGCTAGAGTGGCAAAATATTCACCTAATACCTCAGCTCTTTGTTTTCGAGGATGCCCAGAAATAGGCACATATTTACACATATGGTGGACGTGCCCAGTAATCCAAACCTTCTGGAAGGAAGTCTTCGTGATTGCATCTAAAATATTTAAAAAAATAATACAACCAGATCCATATTTAACTTTACTTAATCTAAAACCGGAATAGTTAACACTCTCTCAATTCAAACTTATGATCCAACTAATAACGGCTGCAAAACAAACAGTGGCCAAGGCATGGAAATCTCCTACATTGGTACTAGCAGAAACAATTCACAGAATGAATAATACAATGTCCCATGCTAAGATGGTAGCCATCGATCAAAATCAAATTCCAAAATTTGGAAAACTTTGGCATCCTTGGATAAAACAACAGTTCCTGTCAAACTTCAATGACTCTGTCCTGTTGCCATGGTAACAGATTAAATGACTTACAGAGACACCCATTCTAAGGCTTCAAAGAGAACTAAAAAGAATAATAAACTGACGAGCGGGACAACCTTGTGGACCATATCTCTACCTTTCAACCCTTTTTCCTCTTTCTCTTTCCTTTTCTCCACCTTACGATTAAAGCTCATTATCAGAATTTATTTGACCTATATACACTCTACTTGTAAACAATATGTATAGTAGGTATAAATCATTTAAATACCTACAAAAGTAACTAAGGAAATGATATATATCTTTAATTTAGGTTTATGTGAACCCAATGTTTAATATTTGAAATTTCGTGATATTTACCTATATAAACCCTACTGTAAAACAATGAGCTTACTTTATAGATCCTTGTAAACTTACTTTATGTATCTTTATAACATTGTATACTCAATAAACTTCTTTTGACAAGGAAAAACTTTGATTTACTTTAAAAAGGAGCAGACATTTATTAAAGTACATCTATATCTACAGCTTTGCTCTTTCATTGCGATATAGTCTATATTCAGGCACACAAAATAGACTTTGTAGAACTACATTTTGTGAAACTACATTGTGATTGTTCATAATTAAAAAGAAATCAAAATAAAATTACATGGTTACTTGCACAGTCTGTTAAATCTAAAGAGGTTAAGAAAATGTGCATTATTATGTCCCTTCCTTAAGAATAATTATATACAAATTTTATTGTTAATTAGATCATATTAATGCAGAGTGACCCTAATCCAAAAACTGACTTTGCCACCTGTAGTAGCATAACTAGGAACTTGAATAATAAAAAAATCAAAAGGAGTGAAATTTTACAAAGTATAACTTTACATATGAAAATGTGCTGGCTGCTCCTGGAATAAAGAAACAAATTATTTATTTAGGCAAACTAATAATCAACCTGATGATTACTAAATATTGTAATCAGGTAGGACAAAATAAGTTATAGCCAATATTAATAAGGGACCTTGCTCACCAGAGCTTACAAGCTAAGATTAAAAATTAAGACTCTAATTATCTAATTCACCCCCCTGCATGTGCTACATATAGCACATATAATAAGATGGTAGCACTGTTACCATGCATCACTCTTCACTATTCTTTTTAGAAAATAAGAAACAAAAATAAATGTGGAGTTCCCTTGTACCAAATAAATAAATCCCATTACTATCTTTGTGATTACTACTAAGTAGGCAAATATATAAAGATGACAGTATACATAATACTGTACAATTAGATAGAGACAAGACAAAATAAACAACAAAAGCTACAAGGGAAAATAAGCACCCTACTTACAAGAGTGATACACTAAAAATAAAATGCACCTTTCACTACTACAGTCCATAATATAAAAGACAAAATACCTATTATAATCTACAGTTTATATTCTAATAAAAAATCAACAAATGTTTAAGAATAAGAACAAATTCTGAGATTTTATTTATTTTCTGGTCAGCTCATCCAGTTTCTGTCTAAAGGCACCTATACGTGCCCCTTTCATCTCAGTACAGAACACTGAGATGAGCTGTCACAAAAAGTGATTTAATGCTGTTGCACATAAGCTCCTAAACACATACTGAAAAAAAAAATACAGTATTTCGTCTAACATGTAAAACCTACAACTGTAAAATCTGTTAAGCATGACATTAATTACATTAGCGGCATTGAATTTATCTACAGATTTTTTCCTTCCAGAAGCAGTATGCTGGATACAAAAAAATATGGGTGAACTTTGTGTCGTAAATTACTTAAAACAAACAACTTTCTTTTTTCTACAGTTTAAATAACTTCTAACTCCCTCATCTCATTCATGGCGCTATCTAGCTGAGGTACATATTCAAAAGAATATAAAAAAGATTAATGAATCGTGCCTTCCACACACACACTCACTCACTGCCAATAACATTTAGAACTTTGACGCTAAAGTCAATCAGTCACCATAGATGTATCAATCCCTAGCCTCTCCACGAAAGACATATACAATCATTCACATAGGGATTCATTTTACACCTCATACAAAAAAACACACACACACATTTAACTCATATAAATATAAATCCTCCTATCAAATACTAAGAAGAAGTGTCACAAAATCAAAGATATGACACAGAAAATTCTAATTATATTTGTATGGAAGATACATACCATTTCCATATTCATCATACACGATGCAGAATTCAGCATCAGTTGCATACTTCTTACAATTCACTCATAGAACTAACACACAGGGTCCTTCCACACCAACGTTTTTACAACCACTACAGACTTTTTCTAACCTAATTTGGGATATGATCAGTCTCCCTCACACATACAATATTCCCTTACAGTCTACAAAGATTACAAAGAAATTAACTTACATTTGTGAACATTCATTAACAAAATGTCATTATCTTCTGTTTTCTATATAGCAATACACAGTCACTCCACCTAGCAAAGTATGCATACACATGAACACAAATTCCTGACTATATATAAATATACAAACATTCACAGAATTATTAAAACTGACAGGTTAGTTAGTAATTACTTATGGACAGCAGTGCTCAGAGTAAAGCCAATAGGCACCGTACGCGCATACGTCTCCTTACCAAAACGCTTGTCTCAAGAAACGAAAAACCGCCAAGCCCTGCTTGCCACGGCGATCAGGAATGTCTCAACCTGATCTTAACTCCGTACACAGACCGTTACAACAGATACATATAAACACATACACTTATAGCACAAAGACGATACATACCTTTTAACTTTGTTAACAAATGGAGCTCAAAAACCTTCACCTTATTTACCTGTCAGGACTTACCTTTCCTGACATTTCTAAACTCATGATTATTATTTTACACCACAAAGGTACCTTTTTCTACTAGTAGCTATATATCAGTACTGTTTTTGTTTTTTAACTTAGGCTTTCTAGGGATCTGATAACCCAAAGCCTTCTCCTGATTGATTACCAATCCAGAAAACCAACATGCATGTTAACGCAGGTTCTCCAGGGGTCTTTAAGTCCCCAAAACCTCATCCAGACAAAATTTTGCAGTCAAGGTAAACAACATGCATGTTACGCAAGTTCTCCAGGGGTCTTTAAGTCCCCAAAACCTCATCCAGACAAAATTTTGCAGTCCAGGGAACCAACATGCATGTTAACATAGGTTCTCCAGGGGTCCTAAATCCCCAAAACCTCTTCCTGACTAATTTTTGCAGTCCAGGGAACCAACATGCATGTTAAACCTAGGTTTACATAGAGAGTAATTTACCCCACTACAGGGGTACCCCTTCGGAAAAGAAGGAATTGAAAGAAAAGAAAAAGAGAAAAGAGAGAAAAAAAAATAAAAATAAAAAAAATAAATAAATACATTTTCTCATCCTGTACAATGCATTTTAAGGCATTCACAGTTGAGAAAACCCAACCTACCATCACAAAGATCTGCCTGGTGGACAGCGATACCCCAACAACAACCACCTGCCTCTCCTAGCGCTAGCAAAACACGGCACAACACAATGCAGAACTAATAATAGGTGTCTGCTAACCTGATATAAATTGCGCAAAATTGTGTTGAGCTCAGTGCCTCACCAGCATGGAGTTAGGCAAGATCGGAGTTGAGGTTATGCTGTCCCCGTACGGGCCACCAAATGAAGTAGAATAGTAAAGTATCGAACCAGGCAGAAAATCAGCAATGCAAGTTTATTAACAGCTGATAACATTGATTACAAGATACAGGTCTAATTTATACAGTTTCTTACAATGCAAGCATATTAGATATAAATATTCTTATCCTCTAACCAAATTTAAACAATTGTGAATTGTTCTCACCTTGAACCAGAATGGGTCTTTACTGCCAATTCTTGGGAACCCGTCACCTGATAGGGACCAGTCGATCGACCAGTGGTCTGGTCCCCTCACAGAGTTCTGGGTTCCAGCTCGACCAAGTTCGTGAGGGAAATTCACCTGAGACCACACTCTGGAACAAGTTAAGAAGTCTTCTCTGACTCGTACGAGGAGACAAGTTAGGACAGATACTTGCCCATTGGTTCTGACCTCTATGACCCGTGCAATAGGGCAGCATGCACAGAGTTCAGCCTTATGAGCTCCTATCTGACTTGTCTGTCTAACAATTGTAGAGCTTGCATTTATATACTCTTTTACAAGTCTTATCTCAACCATCTCTCTTACATATGATTGGTCGCTAAGATCTACGCCAATGTAACTAACCATAAATCTGACACCTGTTCTACAACCAGATAAACTTAATTATTCCCAAAATTCCTATATGTTCATTAAAGTGATTTATAACTGTTTTTGTCCAATTAAAAACACCTGTATAGAGACAGTCTGGCACCCAGCTGTGTTATTAAACTCTCCTTATCTTGATAAGATTTAACTAGCTTTAAATATTTGCAGATTTACGACTTTGAGACAATTAACTTTCAATAACCCCACCAGATGTGTTATATGTTTCACTATATGTATGTATTTTAACAGTTTTAATGAGGGCACAAGCAGACCTTTGTTTGACCCTGTCAAACTTAATTTAATGTGCTGTACATAACTTTAATTATTTCTAAACCACCTGTTTTTTTATCTTTGTCTGATTTATATGCATTTCAGACTTGAGACAATTCTATATTACTTGAATCTATCCTAATGAACTTTCACCCAGTAGACTATCTTAATACATTTTCGAGAACACCTGTGTACAAGTACTTGTCATAAAGCAGAGGTCATTTCAAGTTCAACACTTAAAAATGAAGACTTTCTAAATCTGGAAAATACAGTATACATTATTAAAGATTAATAATTGTTGCTTTACTTATTGAATAATAATATTGATAAAACCACTACTATATAATAATATGAATAATAATAATAATAATAATCAATAAAATATATGCAAATCAATATATATAATATGAAATACATTGGCTAATATGAGATTCTACAACATTTCCCCCCTGTTGAGGCTTTACACAAGCCTCACAGCAATTACAATACAGATCACCCACCATGCCCTTCAGAGACCCCATGTACCCGACACTTATCACAAATTGTCCAAAAAATAAAAACAAATCAGTCCAAAAAATAAAAATAAATAAATAAATCACTCCAATCAAAAACACTGCATCTTCTTATGTAGCTGCAAAGTCCTTCTCCATATGTGGCACAGAAAACATAGTTGTCAGCCTCAGTGGCATCGTGATCATTCTTGCCACAAACTTCTTGCAACGGGCAACAGTTACTCAGCAACATCACATCAAGGATAACAGGGAAGAGGAACAATCCGTTTAGTTAGTGAATGAAAGCCAAGTATGTGGTCCCAAGGAGCATTCAGCAGACTCAGTCCCATAAGGCTCTGCCTTTTCCTGCATAGGTCTTTTCAGCTTAGCCAAGTCCTTGATGTTTTTTTGGAGAGTTCTTCATGATCAGTTGCTGGTCCAGTATCATAGCACAAGCTGCTTTGGATGCTGTAAGACACAAGTTCAGTTCATACCTGTTCTGCAAAGGTACAAGTCTCAGATGTTTCAGTTCCTCCTTTATTGCATGAAATCCTTCCTTTGTAGTAATTAACATTCGCAACAAGTTGCATCACGTCTTCTGCAATCACCGAATATTTGTCTGGATATAAAATACACTTCAAAATTATAGTTGTAAAAAATAAAAATAAAGTCAGTGTCAGGATACAATAGGTCTCCGGCAAACATTTTGGGGCAACCTACAAAGCAATGGCTCCTACATTCTCATCTTATCTAATAACTTAATTTAGTGTGTTCCTTTTACTTCTACAACATCCGCTAAAATAATATACATGTATCTATATACTTTTATGATAATACAATACTCTTAGATTATTAATAATAATTATCAGTATAAATCCCTTGAAGTACATGTTTTCAGTACAAAGTATTTTATATAGACTATTCTTTTACATTTCCCAACTTATACTATTTCCCATACAATAATTGTAAAATTCTTATAATTTCTTAATCTTGACTCCACCTATTAGTCACTATTACCCTGGTCATGTCATACTGTCAATATAGTCAGTCCAGAAATTTCATTAGTTTTAATTTTGTAGTCTTCCCACAAAGTTTGCTAAACCCCAAAACCATTTCACTTTTTGTCCATCCCTGCACATACTATACTGCAGAATATTATACAATAACAGTCAGCATAGGTCTCTTCTGTCAGTCACTGCTATAGTGTCTAAGTCAGTAGCCTACCTCTCCTATGTCTTAAAACATGAATTATAAAACAAAATCATGACAAATATCATAACATATCCTATAAAGCATCAATAGCATATAGTCTTTAGCGATAATGTCATACTCATTACATTACACCTTCTACAACAGTTCACACCAGAACATGCGAACAAGAAAAAAGTTTGTTCGAACACGTGAACACCGTCATGTCTATGGGACATGAACATGAATAATCAAAAGTGCTAATTTTAAAGGCTTATATGCAAGCTATTGTCATAAAAAGTGTTTGGGGACCTGGGTCTTGCCCCAGGGGACATGGATCAATGCAAAAAAAAGTTTTAAAAACGTCCGTTTTTTCAGGAGCAGTGATTTTAATAATGCTTAAAGTCAAACATTATTATCCCTTTAAATTTCGTAGCTGGGGGGTGTCTATAGTATGCCTGTAAAGGGGCGCATGTTTCCTGTGTTTAGAACAGTCTGACAGCAAAATGACATTTCGAAGGAAAAAACCCATTTAAAACTACTCGCGGCTATTGCATTGCCGGTCCGACAATACACATAGAAGTTCATTGATAAAAACGGCATGGGAATTCCCCACAGGGGAACCCCGAACCAAATTAAAAAAAAAAATGACGTGGGGGTCCCCTTAAATTCCATACCAGACCCTTCAGGTCTGGTATGGATTTTAAGGTGAACCCCGCGCCAAAAAAAAAAAAAAAAACCGAGTGGGGTCCCCCCAAAAATCCATACCAGACCCTTATCCGAGCAGGCAACCTGGCAGGCCGCAGGAAAAGAGGGGGGACGAGAGTGCGCCCCCCCTCCTGAACCGTACCAGGCCACATGCCCTCAACATTGGGAGGGTGCTTTGGGGTAGCCCCCCAAAACACCTTGTCCCCATGTTGATGAGGACAAGGGCCTCATCCCCACAACCCTGGCCGGTGGTTGTGGGGGTCTGTGGGCAGGGGGCTTATCGGAATCTGGAAGCCCCCTTTAACAAGGGGACCCCCAGATCCCGGCCCTCCCCCCTGTGTGAAATGGTAAGGGGGTACTTACCCCTACCATTTCACTAAAAAACTGTCAAAAATGTTAAAAATGACAAGAGACAGTTTTTGACAATTCCTTTATTTAAATGCTTCTTCTTTATTCTATCTTCCTTCATCATTTTCTGGTTCTTCTGGCTCTTCCTCCGGCATTCTCGTCCAGCATCTCCTCCACGGCGTCTTCTATCTTCTTCTCCTCGGGCCGCTCCGCACCCATGGCATGGGGGGAGGCTTCCGCTCTTCTCTTCATCTTCTTCATCTTCTTCTCTTCTTCTTTTCTTCTCTTCTTCTCTTCTTCTCTTCTTCATTTTCTTCTCCGGGCTGCTCCGCATCCATGCTGGCATGGAGGGAGGCTCCCGCTGTGTGACGGCGTCTCCTCGTCTGACGGTTCTTAAATAACGGGGTGCGGGGCCACCCGGTGACCCCGCCCCCTCTGACGCATGGTGACTTGACGGGACTTCCCTGTGACGTCACGGGGAATGCCACAGGGAAGTCCCATCATGTCCCGTGCGTCAGAGGGGGGCGGGGTCACCGGGTGGCCCCGCCCCCGTTATTTAAGAACCGTCAGACGAGGAGATGCCGTCACACAGCGGGAGCCTCCCTCCATGCCAGCATGGGTGCGGAGCGACCCAGAGAAGAAAATGAAGAAGAGAAGAAGAGAAGAAAAGAATAAGAGAAGAAGATGAAGAAGATGAAGAGAAGAGCGGGAGCCTCCCCCCATGCCATGGATGCGGAGCGGCCCGAGGAGAAGAAGATAGAAGATGCCGCGGAGGAGATGCTGGACAAAAACGCCGGAGGAATAGCCAGAAGAACCAGAAGAAGAAGATGAAGGAAGATAGAAGAAAGAAGAAGCATTTAAATAAAGGAATTGTCAAAAACTGTCTCTTGTCATTTTTAACATTTTTGACAGTTTTTTAGTGAAATGGTAGGGGTAAGTACACCCTTACCATTTCACACGGGGGGGGGCAGGATCTGGGGGTCCCCTTGTTAAAGGGGGCTTCCAGATTCCGCTAAGCCCCCCGCCCGCAGACCCCCACAACCACCTGCCAGGGTTGTGGGGATGAGGCCCTTGTCCTCATCAACATGGGGACAAGGTGTTTTGGGGGCTACCCCAAAGCACCCTCCCAATGTTGAGGGCATGGCAGGTTCAGGAGGGGGGGGCGCACTCTCGTCCCCCCCTCTTTTCCTGCAGCCTGCCAGGTTGCGTGCTCGGATAAGGGTCTGGTATGGATTTTTGGGGAAACCCCACGCCGTTTTTTTTTGGACGGGGTTCCCCTTAATATCCATACCAGACCTGAAGGGCCTGGTATGGAATTTAGGGGGACCCCCACGTTATTTTTTTTTTTAATTTTGGCTCGGGGTTCCCCTGTGGGGAATTCCCATGCCATTTTTATCAATGAACTTCTATGTGTATTGTTGGACCGGCAATGCAATAGCCGCGAGTAGTTTTAAATGGGTTTTTTCCTTCGAAATGTCATTTTGCTGTCAGACTGTTCTAAACACGGGAAACATGCGCCCCTTTACAGGCATACTATAGACACCCCCCAGCTACGAAATTTAAAGGAGTATTACACTTTTATTATTTGACTTTAAGCATTATTAAAATCACTGCTCCTGAAAAAACTGACGTTTTTAAAAATTTTTTTTGCATTGATCCATGTCCCCTGGGGCAGGACCCAGGTCCCCAAACACTTTTTATGACAATAACTTGCATATAAGCCTTTAAAATTAGCACTTTTCATTTCTCCCATAGACTTTTAAAGGATGTTCCGTGGCATTTGAATTTGCCGCGAACACCCCAAATTGTTCGCTGTTCGGCGAACTTGCGAACAGCCAATGTTCGAGTCGAACATGAGTTCCACTCAAACTCGAAGCTCATCCCTAGTCCTGGGATCCTTGGACTGTTGTCTGAGTCTTTTCTCCCCTATGATAATTGAACAAAAGGTATAGTTAAAACACAGTGATATTTCAGATTTTATCAAATACTCTGAAACCTTGGTTAGGAGTTGTGGCCAATTGCCTTTTTTTGTCATCAAAAATGTAGAAGACAGGATGAACATTCCCTCTGAACAACAATTATAAACAATGCACATTTTCTGGCAAGTTTCACAGATGCAGACACCTCAATGATCTCCTATGTGTATTACCCCTCTAAAATGTATTTATGGTCACATAGTACACTATAGTGCTCGTGAGTCCAGATGTGTAAACAGCTGCTGTGTCCTGTCCTTACATTACACTGAATCATTTTTGAAGAAGCATTATATTTTCCAACACATCTAAAGCACATCAACAAATTGTGGAAATTGGACAAATTATCAAGACATAAATGTATGTTCAACCCTGTCCCATCGTATTTGGCAAAAAAATAACGTCATTTTCTAAAGTATCATATGTATTTTACAAAGTCTTTACGAACGATGCTGTAGAAAGTCAAAAAATATGGATCAGCATGCAAGTTAAGTATCTCAATAGGAAAACACAACAAGTACTTACTTTTTTTAAGCAGCTTCTTTATTCGCCAATATTGTTCTGGCTCCCGACTTTTGATGTCAGACCACCGCTTCCTCAATTGTTCTTTCAACCGTTTAGTACCAAATTTTGCTTCTTGAGCGGTGACAATTGAGGACATTATTTTGTCCTTACACATATTTGGTCGTGTGTACGGTCCTTTTTTCCCATCGTAGTCCTCCCTTCTCAATATGGACACCATCTCCACCATCTCTTCAAAAGCCATGTTGGTGGCCTTATATCTCCTCCGGGATGTGGATGGTTGTGGCTCCGGGCTTTCCTCCGCGCTACTTCCACTGATTCTCTCCGCCATCCTTAGCTATCTACTCCCATTGCGCAACGAAGAGTGAAGGGGCGGGGACAAATCGTACTAAAGAACGTCAGGGGCGGGCGACGCAGGCGGAGCATGACACATGCGCAGTGTATATAAAGCTATTACGATGGCCTACGTATGTCCGTGCAGAAGTAGAGAGCGTCAGAAACGAAGGTAAGATTAAAGTGGGGGTGTGTGTGTTTGGTGTGTGTGTGTGTATGTATGTGTCCCCTAGATTACAAACCAAAATAATCCTGTGATTTGTGACTGACATTAGTTTTGATCTGGTGTCTTGTCTTTCAGAAACAACGAATCCCTTTAAAGAGGAAGAATTTTTGTCCCAATTTATTGAGCTCTATCAGGAAAAGAAAAACCTGCGGGAGGTCAAACACCCACTATATTATAATAGGGATGTAAGGAAGGCAACACTGGGCACACTTTTAGAATTTGTGAAGACTCGAGTCCCCCAGGCATACCTCAAGTTTGTGGACAAGAAAATTGGTATCTTGCGAAACATGTATAAGCGGGAACACAATAAAATCCAGGAGTCGCTCAGATCCGGTGCAGCAGCTGACCAAGTATATGTACCCAAGTTGTGGTACTACCACAAAATGCGATTCCTGGATGACCAGACCGAAGCCAGGCAATCACTTTCGACCCTTCCCCCCACCCTTCCCTTCAGCCTTCCCTCCACTCTTCCCTCCAGCCTTCCATCCACCTCCACCCCAGCTGAGGAGTCCCAGGAAGAACTGGGCCTTTTCAGCATTGATGAAGTTGATGCGCCCAGCTTCAGCCAGGTATCCTTTTTTGTGTAATTTGTGATTGTGTAAATGTTATTAATGATGTTAACGTGTTAATTTTTTAAGTGCTTCCTAAAAAATGACTTCAGCACAAATATTAATATGTAGACATATCACTAGACAGTAGTGGCCAAAAATATACTTCTGCATAGGTGTGCGCAGCCTCTTGCATTAGGGTGTGCACCCCAAAGCTCAAATACATATGCATGTGTATATGTACTGATGGTGTCAGTAGGGCAGTAGACAGTGTAATTTTGTTAATTTTCTTTTCCCAAAATTTTTGGGCTTGTGTAACATTTTTGGGGGGGAATGAAATATCAGTGGTCTAAACAGGGGGGAATATGCAGCACACAAGGCAAATAGGGTGTGCCCAGGCACACTTGGCACACCCTGTGCGCAAGCCTATGTACTTCAGATATTGTTGATCACCTGAAATAATGGTGGTGTCAAATAGATAGCCTTTACTATTTGTTGATAATTATATTTGCAAGTCATGAGCTGAAAATTGTGTGTGATTGCGTAACACAAAATTACAACTATGTCCCTTTTTTTGACACAGGATGACCTCAGTCAGGAGGAGGCCTTGCCCAGTGGGAGAGAGGAGGAGGCCTTGACCAGTGGGAGAGAGGAGGAGACTGTGGCTGGACCAAGTAAAAGCCGCACGGAGTGTCAGGTGCCTCCCCTCCGCATTCTCCAGCAAAGGCCCAGGAGAATGACACAAACTGAGCAGTAGGGATGAGCTTCGAGTTCGAGTCGAACTCATGTTCGACTCGAACATTGGCTGTTCGCAAGTTCACCGAACAGCGAACAATTTGGGGTGTTCGCGGCAAATTCGAATGCCGCGGAACACCCTTTAAAAGTCTATGGGAGAAAACAAAAGTGCTAATTTTAAAGGCTAATATGCAAGTTATTGTCATAAAAAGTGTTTGGGGACCTGGGTCCTGCCCCAGGGGACATGGATCAATGCAAAAAAAAGTTTTAAAAACGGCCGTTTTTTCAGGAGCAGTGATTTTAATAATGCTTAAAGTCAAACAATAAAAGTGTAATATCCCTTTAAATTTCGTACCTGGGGGGTGTCTATAGTGTGCCTGTAAAGGGGCGCATGTTTCCTGTGTTTAGAACAGTCTGACAGCAAAATGACATTTTGAAGGAAAAAACTCATTTAAAACTACCCGCGGCTATTGCATTGCCGACAATACACATAGAAGTTCATTGATAAAAACGGCATGGGAATTCCCCAAAGGGGAACCCCGAACCAAAATTAAAAAAAAAAAATGACGTGGGAGTCCCCCTAAATTCCATACCAGGCCCTTCAGGTCTGGTATGGATATTAAGGGGAACCCCGGCCAAAATTTTAAAAAAAAATGACGTGGGGTTCCCCCTAAATTCCATACCAGACCCTTCAGGTCTGGTATGGATTTTAAGGGGAACCCCGCGCCAAAAAAAAAAAAAAACAGCGTGGGGTCCCCCCAAAAATCCATACCAGACCCTTATCCGAGCACGCAACCTGGCAGGCCGCAGGAAAAGAGGGGGGGACGAGAGTGTGGCCCCCCCTCCCTCCTGAACCGTACCAGGCCACATGCCCTCAACATTGGGAGGGTGCTTTGGGGTAGCCCCCCAAAACACCTTGTCCCCATGTTGATGAGGACAAGGGCCTCATCCCCACAACCCTGGCCGGTGGTTGTGGGGGTCTGCGGGCGGGGGGCTTATCGGAATCTGGAAGCCCCCTTTAACAAGGTGACCCCCAGATCCCGGCCCCCCCCGTGTGAAATGGTAAGGGGGTACATAAGTACCCCTACCATTTCACGAAAAAAGTGTCAAAAATGTTAAAAATGACAAGAGACAGTTTTTGACAATTCCTTTATTTAAATGCTTCTTCTTTCTTCTATCTTCCTTCATCTTCTGGTTCTTCTGGTTCTTCTGGCTCTTCTGGTTCTTCCTCCGGCGTTCTCGTCCAGCATCTCCTCCGCGGCGTCTTCTATCTTCTTCTCCTCGGGCCGCTCCGCACCCATGGCATGGGGGGAGGCTCCCGCTCTTCTCTTCTTCTTTTCTTCTCTTCTTCTCTTCTTCTCTTCTTCATTTTCTTCTCCGGGCCGCTCCGCAATCCATGCTGGCATGGAGGGAGGCTCCCGCTGTGTGACGGCGCTCCTCGTCTGACAGTTCTTAAATAACGGGGGGGCGGGGCCACCCGGTGACCCCGCCCCCCTCTGACGCACGGTGACTTGACGGGACTTCCCTGTGACGTCATGGGGAATGCCACAGGGAAGTCCCGTCAAGTCACCGTGCATCAGAGGGGGGCGGGGTCACCGGGTGGCCCCCCCCCGTTATTTAAGAACTGTCAGATGAGGAGCGCCGTCACACAGCGGGAGCCTCCCTCCATGCCAGCATGGATTGCGGAGCGGCCCGGAGAAGAAAATGAAGAAGAGAAGAAGAGAAGAAAAGAAGAAGAGAAGAGCGGGAGCCTCCCCCCCATGCCATGGGTGCGGAGCGGCCCGAGGAGAAGAAGACAGAAGATGCCGCGGAGGAGATGCTGGACGAGAACGCTGGAGGAAGAACCAGAAGAGCCAGAAGAACCAGAAGATGAAGGAAGATAGAAGAAAGAAGAAGCATTTAAATAAAGGAATTGTCAAAAACTGTCTCTTGTCATTTTTAACATTTTTGACACTTTTTTCGTGAAATGGTAGGGGTACTTATGTACCCCCTTACCATTTCACACAGGGGGGGGGCGGGATCTGGGGGTCACCTTGTTAAAGGGGGCTGCCAGATTCCGATAAGCCCCCCGCCCGCAGACCCCCACAACCACCGGCCAGGGTTGTGGGGATGAGGCCCTTGTCCTCATCAACATGGGGACAAGGTGTTTTGGGGGGCTACCCCAAAGCACCCTCCCAATGTTGAGGGCATGTGGCCTGGTATGGTTCAGGAGGGAGGGGGGGCCGCACTCTCGTCCCCCCCTCTTTTCCTGCGGCCTGCCAGGTTGCGTGCTCGGATAAGGGTCTGGTATGGATATTTGGGGGGACCCCACGCCGTTTTTTTTTTTTTATTTGGCGCGGGGTTCCCCTTAAAATCCATACCAGACCTGAAGGGTCTGGTATGGAATTTAGGGGGAACCCCACGTCATTTTTTTTTTTTAATTTTGGTTCGGGGTTCCCCTTTGGGGAATTCCCATGCCGTTTTTATCAATGAACTTCTATGTGTATTGTCGGCAATGCAATAGCCGCGAGTAGTTTTAAATGAGTTTTTTCCTTCAAAATGTCATTTTGCTGTCAGACTGTTCTAAACACAGGAAACATGCGCCCCTTTACAGGCATACTATAGACACCCCCCAGGTACGAAATTTAAAGGGATATTACACTTTTATTGTTTGACTTTAAGCATTATTAAAATCACTGCTCCTGAAAAAACGGCCGTTTTTAAAACTTTTTTTTGCATTGATCCATGTCCCCTGGGGCAGGACCCGGGTCCCCAAACACTTTTTATGACAATAACTTGCATATAAGCCTTTAAAATTAGCACTTTTGATTATTCATGTTCGTGTCCCATAGACTTTAACGGTGTTCGCGTGTTCGAACGAACATTTTTCCTGTTCGCATGTTCTGGTGCGAACCGAACAGGGGGGTGTTCGGCTCATCCCTACTGAGCAGGAATCCCTAGCCCTCATACGGGAAGCAAGCCAAATCCTGAGTACACCACCGAATGCAGAGGAGGCGTATGGCACCTATATAGCCAGCAGATTGCTGGAGTTGGAAAAGGGCCAACGCCTCCTCTGTGAGGGTCTGATTTTTCAGGCATTTCAGAAGGGCTTGAGAGGGGAGCTTACTGCTACTACATATCTGGCAGATGAAGCCACTCCTCCTCCTCCTCCTCCTGCCCCAAGTACACCACCAGAGGCACAACCTCCGAGGAAGGCTGCAGAGAAGCCTGGAGGGAAGGCTGCAGAGAAGCATGCAGGGAAGGCTCCACAGAAGACTCGAAAGTGATTGCCTGGTTTCTGTCTGGTCTGACTGTGCTCCCTGTGCTCCCTAGTCGCAAGATACCAATTTTCTTGTCCTAAAACTTGATGTGTGTCCTGGGGGACGAAAGGCTTCACAGATTCTAAAAGTGTCTCCAGTGTTGCCTTCCTAATTTTTTTTTTAACACAATAAATGGATTTTTTTGTTACCTTACATTATTGACTATGTGTTTTTATTCAAAAACGCCATTTTGTTTGGGAGTAGGCAGGTACAGGTCAAAAAGACTATGGGGTTGTTTTAAGAAAAGCAAATAGACTGTGCACTTTGCAGAGGGCAGTTGCCCTCTGCAAGTGCAATTGCTCCAGAGCTTCGGAAATGAGGTAAGGCTTGACTTTGCAAGGAGTACCCAATCCTGTGCAAGGAAAATTCGCAAAACAGCATTTTTGCTTGCACATGATTGGATGATGGAAGTCAGCAGAGCTTCTGCTCATTTACTAAGCTCTGGAGCAACTGCTCTTGCAGAGGGCAACTGCACTTTGCAAAGTGCACAGTCACAGTGCACAAATCAACCCCATGTGTGTTTTTGACAAAAGGCTAAATCATTTATAATATCAAGTGAAAAGTACTAGTGAAAAGTTCACTTTAGAAATTGCACAGCAAGTGCACTTGTTGGAAATGCAGTCACTGTAAATCTGAGGGGAAGAGCTGAAATGAAATGAAGCTCTGCTGATTTTAACATACAATCATGTGCAATAAAAAGTTTTTTTTTTTTTTTTTTTGGGGTTCCTTGCATGTGCCCCTCGGATCCACAGTGAAGGCACTTCAAAATGCTCTTTCTGTGCAATTCCAAGTAGAATTTGCACTTGTAGTGAAAAATGAATTTGCCTTTGTCTAATGAACAAGGGACAACAACCTCATTAAGGTTCATTAAAACAACACAAAATATTAAGGGTATTGTGGTAACTTGAAAATCCACAAAAAAAAAATGTGGGTATAATTTAGCACACATTGTAAAATAGATAAGTGTTGTAATCAATAAAAAAAAATAAAGATGAGTCCAAAATCTAATTTAAAAGTTTTTATTTATGGAGATCTGGCTTTTTACAAATATCATATTAGTCATGGCATGAGGATAAATCATGAAGAAAGTAGTTTGTGGGAACTACATACGTGTGTGAATATAAAGCAGAAAAACAACTTCATTCCTCTCGCATTATAAAAAAAAAAAGCGCTGTATTAAAAGATCACAGAAGAGGAATGTGCTAGCTTCAATACGAAGGCTAGTTTTACCAGACTGAGCGCTTCCGTCTTGTAATTGCTTCAGAGCATGCGTCAGTTTGAGTTCGTCGGACTAGCACACAGATGACCGGTTTGTCCGCTAGAAAGAAGAGTCCGTCGGATAGATTTAAAACTTGTTTCAAATCTAAGTCCATCCAACTTTTGAGCAAACAAAGTCCGCTGGAGCCCACACACGATCGAATTGTCCGACGAAATCCAGTACGCCGGACCAAGTCTGCCGTAAAGTCCGCTCGTGTGTACGCGGTATCATTGTTATCCACCGCTGAATGATCATCTGCATAAATGTAAGTGCAATATTCTTTTATCTAATAAAATTTTTAAAACGTATCATACTATGGAAGCTTTATATCTTTTCCCGGCCCATGAACAAACATTTACCATACGAGATGACATCTCCTATTGAAACTGAGTAGAATCTTTCTAGCGCTGACAGCCACCGTAATACCCGAGGCTGGGTAAAAGCCTAAGGCACGTTGGGTCTCTGTAAAAGGAGATCTAGGGAGCTGGTAAGCGGCAGTATTTCCTGTGGTGGAGGCACTCTTTGCATTATACCCCTACACTCATCACGTCCAGTGTTGGAACTGCATGTCACCATTTATCAAAGATCTTTAAGCCACCCCCTGGAAGAGTGTCTATATTAGTGGACCTTTCGTTTTTGATTACTTTTTGGTCTATTGTAGCGGACTTTTTTATTCAAATAATTTTTATTTCATTTAAGAAATGTTTTGACATATATCTTTTCATTATTCTGCTCTCTGTGCACTTATCACTGGTGATAGCGAACACTTTTTTATATAAGTGTATATTGGCACGATTAGTAAAGATTCATGTAGAGAATCATAATATACAGCGCAGCTTATTATTTTGTACGTTATTTTGAATGTGTGTGTCTTGCATTTATTAGTTGCAGCTAATTCACAGTTATTAAGTTTAACTTATATTTATATTTTTGTTTTTGGGATAGAGCAGTAATGACACTTTTAGAATATATATATTGCAACAGAAGAACAAAACCAAAATAACTAAGAATTTTTCAAAATTCAACCAGAACAAGAACAGTTTCATGGGCAAAAAACAAAGAATCAAAGGAAAAAATTAAAATTTTGTAAGCAGGAGCAAACGTTCCAAAAGAAAAACCCAGCTACTATGTAGTCGGGAAAAGAGGTGCTACGTCGGGCGCAGCCATCAGGTCACGGAGAAAAAGTGTTCCACAGAGGATCCGGATGGATCGAATAAGGGGGAAAACGGGTCCAAAAGGAACCCTGTCCTTAAGCTGTGGTTAGGGAGACCTGGATTCCTTGGATTTCTTAGACAGGTGCTTCTGCCACATAGGAGCGATGGGGCTGGATGGTGGTGGTCTCTTGGAGGAAGAGTTGGGCCCTCTGCCGGAAGGCGTGGATTCTGGTTCTTGGGAGATTAGACCCAGCTGGAACAGGAGCTTTTCCCCCTCCATGAACGATGAGAAGCCGTACGATTTATTGTTGAAGGCGAATGATAGGCGAAAGGGGAAGGACCATCTGTAGGTGAACGCTTTCTGGTTAAGCACCAACAGGAGCGGTTTCAGCGACCTTCTTTTTTGTATGGTAAGTGGGGATAAGTCCGCAAAGACTTGTATGAGATGGCCTTTAAACGTTAGTGCCCCTTCAGCATGCGAGCGTTGCATCACCTCCTCTTTTACTTTGTAAAAATGAGGTTTAACTATGATGTCTCTCGGGAGGCCATCTAGGCGGGGGGGTTGTAGAGCTCTGTGAGCGCGGTCCATTTCAAGGCGGTGGTCTGGGATGTTGGGTATGAGTTCCTTAATAAATGATCTCACAATGTGGTCAGTGTCTTTGAGGGATTCAGGGACTCCTCTAATGCGGAAATTATATCTCCTCGAACGTTTTTCGAGATCGTCAATCTTGGATATTGCGTTCTCGAGTTGGTCTTGTAAATCTTGAATTCTGGCTGTGTTCTGGTTCACTCTAGTCACAGTTTGGTCTGCTTTGGTTTCTATTGTTTCGATTCTTGCCCCTAATTGCTGTAAATCAGCATGGATGGCTTTAGTGATTTGGTTGGCAGTTTGTGTAAAACCTCTGGATAGCATTGTAGCAAACATTGTCATCATCGCAGAAAAGTCCTGAGGTGTGGATGGTAGGCCCTGTGTGTATGTTTTGCCTGCCTCTGGGGTGGCCAGGAAACCTTCCATGGGGGAGAGGGGCATGTCATCCAGGGTCCTGCTGATCAGGGACTCAGTGGAGGTAGGAGAAAGATATCCATGATAGTGGGCACTTACTGTGGGGCCCGTCGGCCCTGCAGAGCTGTCTTCCATGACTGCACAGGAGTCCCCCCTCTCCTGCTCTGTCTCCTGATCTCCACCTTGTGCGATCGCGGTCGGTGCCATCTTGGCTGAGGCCGTGGGTCCCGTGCCAGAGGATAAAGCTGTGGACAAGTCTCTCCTGGCCGAACTTCCCGCCATCCTGGGGCTCCCTGATGGTGTCCCCTTACCATACGGGTAGATAAAAGTCGGGGTTCTGTGCTGTGAGTGGCGCTGGAGGGTGTCTTGTGGCTGGAGCGGTGCGGAGCTCTCAGATTAAGCGTCCATCCAATAAGCTGCCGTGCATGCGCCTTGGATCATTGTATTTGTGTCTGCAGTTCACCATGATGTCGCTCAACCTGATTGATAATGAATCTACATCACGAGGTGCATGGAGGTCCCACTTAAAATGTTGAAAAAGGCCTCATCCAAATATTCCTGGCCTGGTGGATGTGGTGGGGACTTGCCAGACTCTCAAAGTCCCTTTGGTCTCCCCTATACAGAAACAAAGAAATGTAGAAAAGTGACAACAGAAAAAGACAGAGTTGTCGAGTCTGCCCATTTTTCTCTTGTTTTATTTTTTTTTTTGGGAGGGGGGGTTTTGTTAACTTTGTTATCTGACTATAGATCTATGTTTATCCTAAGCATTTAAAGTGTTTAAAGCCATTTACCGTTAACTGTCTTACTAACCTTTCAGTAAAATAATAGTTTCTAAGAGATTAGTTTTGAACTTCCTTCAAGTTGGTTTGAGGCCATGTCCCTGTGTGCTTGATTTTGGTTTCATGTTGACAAAACTGCCTTCCTGAACCTTATTCGCCCCTTGATGTATTTCAAGGTTTTAATCATGTCTCCTCTTTCCCTTCTTTCCTCTGTACATATTAAGTTCCTTAAGTCTCTCTCGATATGTTTTATCCCCCAAAATGTTCACCATTTTTTTACCCATCTCTGGACTCGTTCTATCTTATCAATATCTTTTTGCAAGTGAGGTCTCTAGAACTGGACACAGTATTCTAAATGAGGTCTCACTAAAGATCTACAGTATCTCACAAAACTGAATACACCCCTCACATTTTTGTAATTATTTTATTATATCTTTTCATGTGACAACACTGAAGAAATGACACTTTGCTACAATGTAAAGTAGTGAGTGTACAGCTTGTATAACAGTGTAAATTTTCTGTCCCCTCAAAATAATTTAACACACAGCCATTAATGTCTAAACCACTGGGAACAAAAGTGAGTACACCCCTAAGTGAAAATGTCCAGATTGGGCCCAAAGTGTCAATAGTTTGTGTGGCCACCATTATTTTCCAGCACTGCCTTAATCCTCTTGGGCATGGACTTCCCCAGAGCTTCACAGGTTGCCACTGGAGTCCTCTTCCACTCCTCCATTAAGAAATCACGGAGCTGGTGGATGTTAAAGACCTTGCGCTCCTCCACCTTCCATTTGAAGATGCCCCACAGATGCTCAATAGTGTTTAGGTCTGGAGACATGCTTGGCCAGTCCATCACCTTTACCCCCAGCTTCTTTAGCAAGGCAGTGGTCGTCTTGGAGGTGTGTTTGGGGTCAGTATGTTGGAAGACTGCCCTGCGGCCCTGTCTCTAAAGGGAGGGAATCATGCTCTGCTTCAGTATGTCACAGTACATGTTGGCATTCATGGTTCCCTCAATGAACTGTAGCTCCCCAGTGCCTGCAGCACTCATGCAGCCCCAGACCATGACACTTCCACCACCATGTTTGACTGTAGAAAAGGCACACTTTTCTTTGTACTCCTCACCTGGTTGCCGCCACACACGCTTGACACCATCTGAACCAAATAAGTTTATCTTGGTCTCATCAGACCACAGAACGTGGTTCCAGTAATCCATGTCCTTGGTCTGCTTGTCTTCAGCAAACTGTTTGCGGGCTTCCTTGTGTATCATCTTTTTTTTTTTTTTAAAGGTTTTTTTATTTGCCAAATGTACATACATGTTAAGAAATATAACAAAACAGGGTACAGTTTGGAGTGTATCAAACAATATATAATTTCAGGCCAAGAATAAAAGTCCGCTCATCTCTATGGCTTATTTTAGTCATATATTTAGCCTTTTTTTTTGTAAAATTCAAAAAAACATTAGTAACATGTGCTCATATAAGTAACTCAACAAAAAACGAGTGAAAACTCCCTCATAAACTTTTGTGCTATATGCTGCTCTCCATTCATCACCAAGATCCCACAGTTATCACTCACAATGTGTACCATCCCCCCTTCCTATTGTCATAGAAGAACCCTGTTAAATGTCAGTTTGCAGAGTTTCCCTAAATTCAATCTATATTCCCCAAACTTTATTAAACTTCTTAGAACAACCTCTGGAATCGTACGTCATTTTATACATGGTGACATTGGCTTTGACCAGGCTTTTCCAAGCGGCCAATGTGAGACAATCCCTCTTAAAACAATAGTCTTAGTAATAGTCTCATATTGTTACTCATAACCTCATCCTCTATGACTCCCAGCAGTCCCAACAGCGGACTACAGATGTTCGGTAGATTGAATGCGTCAGCAATGAATTGAGTCACTTGCAACCACAATGGTCGTATTCTATTACAGTCCCATACCATATGGATAAAGGATCCTTCTGCTGCTAAGCATTTATGACATGTGGGGTTGTCCTTCCTTCCCATTTTATATAACCTGAGTGGGGTATAATACATTTGGTGTAGGTATCTGAGTTGTATCAATTTGTCTCTAGCAGATATAACCATGGGCACATATGAGGCTAACACATCTTCCCATTGTTCCTCAGTAAGATCTCCATCCATCTTTCCCTAAGTTTCCTTTCCTTTGGGATCACTTTTTCTGTCAGTGTATTGTAATAGGTAGAGATCAATTTAGTGTGATCAGGGGCAGCAAGGAGTTTTTTCTAGTTTAGAATTTTCAAGAGCTACTGGCCCATGCGTGAACTGGGTATGGGCAGTGTGTTTTAGTCTAGTGAACTGGAATGCCCATGTCTCTGGGATATCCAGTTCCCTCTTCAACTGTGCAAATGTTTTTAGTTCACCATTATCATGCAATTGATGGAGATACATGTGCTCAAATTTGGCCCATCTATATCCGTCCTCTAGATGAAAAAAAATGTTTAAACAGGGGTTAAACCATAACGGGGCATTGGGTGATAGATGAAGTGGACTGTCCGCTATATGTTTTAGACAGATCCCCAGAATCTGCTTAGCAGATCTGAGCATCTCCCTACCCCCTACTGTGGGCACCTCTCCCCTAAAGAAAAAGTTTAATAAGGTTTCATAAGAGGTTACCACTGCCCCTTCAACTGCAATTGCAGCATTATTGAGCTGTGGGAACATTCGCCAGTGAATATATACTAGTTGCGATGCTAGATAGTATAGGCGGAGGTCAGGTACCGCCAGTCCCCCTCTCCTCACTGGTAACTGTAAGAGCTCCAATGAGACCGTAGCCGCCTTGGTGCCCTACAGAAAGGAAGTCAGTAATGAATTAATATAACAGAACATTTTTTTCGGGATATAGATTGGGGCATTAGAGAGCACATAAAGAAATTTAGGCAGGAAAATCATCTTGAATAGATTTGCTCTACCTAGCAATGTAAGTGGTAGATCTTTCCATTTCTGGATTCTGTCACTAAAAGCTCTAATTATGGGCCATAGATTTACCACATTGAATGAGTCCACCGGTAACTGAACCGTTATTCTCAAGTACTTGAATTGTGATGTTACAGCTAAAGGGCACTGAACGGGGAAATTTAAATTTGGCTGTGGATCCAGAGGAAAAAGAACTGATTTGGTCCAATTAATTCTAAAACCAGAAAAATCTCCAAATTCCTGGATTAGGGAGACTGCAGCTGATAAAGACATGTCAGATTCTCCCAAGTATAGGAGCATGTCATCTGCGTATAATGAGACACATTCTTCCAGGTCCCCAACCAAAAATCCCTTAATGGTGTCATGGGTCCTGAGTTTAGCTGCTAGTGGCTCAATGGCCAGAGTGAACAGGAGAGGAGACAGGGGGCACCACTGCCTCGTCCCCCTATGGATCTGGAAAGTGTCTGATAAGCCCATTCACTCTAATACTCACTCGGGGATCTTTGTATAGGAGTTTCACCCAGGAAATAAATTTTGTCCCAAAGCCCAGTTTAACAAGGAGGGAGAAAAGATAATCCCATTCTACCGAGTTGAATACTTTTTTAGTGTCCAAAGATGCAATCATTCTCTTGCCCTTATTTGTGTGTTGGACCTGTAAATTTACATATAGTCTTTGGAGATTAATTTGGGTGCAGCGGCCCGGTATGAATCCTGATCAGAATTAATTAATTTAAGGATCACTGATAGCAATCTTTTGGCCAAGAATTTGGCCAGTATCTTGACATCAGAATTGATCAGAGATATTGGCCAATATGACTCACATTCTTGCGGGTCTTTCCCAGGTTTGGGGATCACCGCAATCAAAGCTTCCCGTATAGAATCCGGGAGTATACCTTCCTTTTCTGCCGCTATAAAGACTTTTTGTAAATATGGTGCCAGTTTTTCTTCATGTAGTTGGTACCAATCAGCCTGAAACCCATCGAGGCCAGGTGATTTACCAGGTTTGAAAGAGGAAATAGCACCACAGATTTCCTCTTGTGTTATGGAGTGTTCCAGAGCAGTACTATCCTCCGGACTCAAAGAGGGCATAGTCAGGCCATCTAGGTAGGAAGGTAGTTCCTGATCTGTATGTCGGGTCTGGATCTGGTACAGAGCCTCATAGAACTCCAAAAATGTGTTTAGAATCCCAGAAGAGTCTCTTACTACCGCTCCACTTGGTCTTTTCAGTTGTATCACTGAGATCGGAGCATAGAACGGCCTTGCTAAAAAGGCCAGCAGGCAGCTACTTTTGTCTCCAAATTCAAAAAGGATCTGGTCTGATGTAGTTGTTTTTTTGCAGTATGTTCAGTCAGAAGTAGCTTGTACTGCCTTGTCTGGTCCTGCCACAAGTGGTATTTACTAGGAGATGGATCATGGATATACTCCCTTTCAGCCTCAGTAACCTTGAGTTCTGCATCTTTTACATCAGAGTTCAAAGCTTTGGAGAAATCTCTCGTTTCTGTAGTGAACACACCTCTCATAGTTGCTTTAAAGGCTTCCCATTGATTAGGATTTAGTGTTTCCGCCCCATTCTCTCTCTAGTATTGATCAATAGCGGTTTTGCATTTCAGGGTGATAAATTCCTCCTGCAGCCAGTGTAGATTCATACGCCAGTGCCGCCGTCCCCGTGAAGCATTCAGGTCTAATGTGACCTCCAGTGGGGAGTGGTTAGATATGGCTCTTGGGCGATATCTGACACTGGATATGATCGGGAGACCATCTATAGAGGATAATAGTAAGTCTATTCTAGACGGTGTCCTATGAGTCTCCAAGTGACAGGAGTATTCCCTGACTCCGGGATTTCTTTGTCGCCATACATCTGTGAGAGCATAGCTCTCCAGCCATGAGGACAGGATATGGCGAGAGTCAGATGTACATCCATGTCTGTCAACAGCCCAATCTGTCACTGCATTGAAGTCTCCTATCAATAGTAGTGGGCCCTGTGCGATCAGCACAGCTTACTTTAAAATACCCTCTAGCACCTGGAAAGAGAATGGGGGAGGAACATATAGACACACCAGTGTCAAGCATATGCTAAACATTTGAAATACTAGAATAGCATATCTACCATTAGGATCTAATTTTACCTGCACAATGTGCGCCGCAGCCTTTTTGGTGACCAGGATGGCTACCCCTCTCGAGTAAGTGGAGTATTCAGCATGGAGCACCCTCATAATGTTGTTTTTTTTTTTTAAAGCCATAACTTTAGACCCCTGCAGATGTGTTTCCTGGAGTAGGATAATATGGGGTTTATACCTCTTTATAAAATCAAATATGAGAGATCTCTTTACCTTTGAATTCATTCCTCATACATTCCAAGACATCAAACTTATCTTACCCTCCATTCATCGGTGGAGAAGGTAGATACAGTATAGTGGGGGGAACATCACGTGAACAAGTATTGAACTGATTATTCACCCTGCAAAGATCAGAACAGAGAGCAACAGCAGCACACAGCACAATCCAGTATAACACATTAACCCCTCCCGTCCCACCCTGCACACAGCCCAACTTGTTGTGTGCCTGAATCCCATAACTGTAAAATGTAAACAACCTCGGGGGGTCACAGGTCTTTAGGAATAGAACATACACCGCATATCAGTATGCAGCGTTTCCTGAAGGAACTATACAGCTTCCAAAACAGTACAAATTACTTGCCCTGACCTCTCTCAGGGACACTGGAGTAAGCAACCGTAAGGAGAAAAAAAAAGGGGGGGAAAAAAATATATATTTATCTCAGGAAATAAACCAATAGTCAATCAAACTTGGAACCAAAAAGGGGTCCCAAAGAAAATTTCCAGTTATGAAAGTTGCAAGGACTTTGTGCAGTTTGTGTGTAGATCTGCGCAGGACATCTCACAGTAGGAATAGTGTGTCAGATAAGAAAACGTGAACTCAGCACTAAAGAACCAATGGATGCAAGTAAGGCTTACTTCACATGTGTACAACAATGGTGCACCCCCTAGTATCTAGCCAATGTGAAGCCTCAGTAAAGGTGTTAAAGAAGAAAACTTTGCCTCGGTCAACCACTCTCAATTTTGCTGGGTACAGCATACTGTATGCCAATTGCAAGTCTCGGAGTCTTTTTTTCACATGCACAAAACTGGCCCTTTGCTTCTGTATGGCTGCCGAGAAGTCAGGATATATAGAAATGCGGTTTCCATTGTATTGTACAGGGTGTTTTCTCAATCTCTGAAGTGTAGGATACGGGCTATAATTGGGAGCGAATGTGAGCCAGGAGGAGGAGGTTTAGATGGGATCCTATGGGCCCTCTCTATAGCGAACAGGCGTGAAAACGTGGTATCCGCCATGTTATCCTTAAGCCAGAGTTCCAGAAAATCTTCAGGTTGTTTACCCTCTGCTTTTTCAGGGAAACCTACAAAGCGAACATTGTTCCTTCTTTGTCTGTCTTCCATGTCTCCCAGCTTGTCAGTATGAGCATTCACTTCTTTGTGTATAGTTTTCACCTTGCCTTCTATGGGGCGGACTACATCCTGCAGATCACTAATCCTTTGCTCAGCTTCTGAGGCCCTTTCTCTGACAGTCTGTACATCTTGTTTTAGGAATTACATTTCTGCCCTCATTCCATCAATATGTTCAGTCAGTGTGGTTTGGCAAGTGTATATGGTCTCCATAATTTGTTTTAGGGAGGACTCCCCTTCCCCCTCTGCCAGCGCCATTTCCCCTGGATCTTTGCGGGACAGTCTCTCCAGGGAGAGGCCTCTTCTCATCCCCTTAGATCTGTGGGGTAGTGGGCTTACCTTGCCAGAGTGAGTGGACGAGTGATCAGCTCCGCTCTGCTGTGTATTACTTGGGCCCTGCTCCACTGCCTCGTGTTTGCCGCTTTCTTGTGATCCCCATGCATAGCGGGACAGACGGTCCACGGCAGATTCCATGGGTGCCGGCCCGTATTTCACCATATCCCGAGGATCTGCCTGGTCAAGCGAGTGTAAGGGTGCTGGTGCTGTGCAGGATCCGTGTCTCTGACACTAGGAATATCAGCAGGATAAGTTGTCCCGGCGGGAGCTACTTCACAACGCTGCTTACATGTCTCCCACTAGCTCCGCCCCCCCTTGTGCATCATCTTTAGAAGAGGCTTCCTTCTGGGACGACAGCCATGCAGACCAATTTGATGCAGTGTGCGGCATATGATCTGAGCACTGACAGGCTGACCCCCCCACCCCTTCAACCTTTGCAGCAATGCTGGCAGCACTCATACGTCTATTTCCCAAAGACAACCTATGGATATGATGCTGAGCATGTGCACTCAATTTCTTTGGCCAACCATTGTGAGGCCTGTTCTGAGTGGAACCTGTTCTGTTAAACCGCTTTATGGTCTTGGCCACTGTGCTGCAGCTCAGTTTCAGGGTCTTGGCAATCTTCTTATAGCCTATGCTGTCTTTATGTAGAGCAACAATTCTTTTTTTCAGATCCTCAGAGAGTTCTTTGCCATGAGGTGCCATGCTGAACTTCCAGTGACCAGAATGAGAGAGTGAGAGTGATAACACCAAATTTAACACACCTGCTCCCCAGTCACACCTGAGACCTTGTAACACTGATGAGTCACATGACACCGGAGAGGACATTTGGACATTTCCAATTAGGGGTGTACTCACTTTTCTTGCCAGTGGTTTAGACATTAATGGCTGTGTGCTGAGTTATTTTGAGGGGACAGCAAATTGACACTGTTATACAAGCTGTACACTCACTAATTTACATTGTAGCAAAGCGTCATTTTTTTTCAGTGTTGTCACATGAGAAGATATAATAAAATATTTACAAAAATGTGAGGGGTGTACTCACTTTTGTGAGATACTGTATATAGGGGAATCAGAACCTCCTTCCTCCTGCTGGTGATCCCTCTAGTGATGCAGCTTAGAATTCTATTTGTTTTTCCCACTGCCTGGTCACACTGTTTGCTCATTTTGCAATCATCTAAAATGAGTACCCCCACATCTTTTTCTTTTGTAGTGTTGGCTAACACAGTACCCCCAATGTTATACTCTCTCAGGATATTCTTTTCCCCTAGGAAAATTATTTTACATTTAGAAACATTGAACTCCACTGCTTTGACCAATCTTCCAGTAATGCCAAATCATGTTTCATGTTACAGATACCTCCAGGGATATCAACCCTATTACAAACCTTTGTGTCATCAGCAAAAAGACATACCTTACCCAAAAAACTTTAATTATATTACTTACATACAGATTAAATAGAACAGGACCCAATGCAGAGACTTGCAGTAACCCACTAGTGACAGATTTCTGTTCTGAGTGAACCCCATTTACAACCACACTCTGGTATCTATCCTTTAGCCGACTCTATATCCACCGAACCACCCAAGGGTTAAGTCCTAGTTTGTACAACGTTTGCATTAGATCATTATGTGGAACTGTATGAAATGCCTTGCTGAAATCAAGATATGCTATGTCCACAGCACCTCCCTGATCCAAAACATTGGTAATATAGTAAAAAAATTAAATCAGATTAGTCTGACATGATCTGCCCTCAGTAAAGCCATGCTGCTTTGGGTCAAACAAGCTATGTATTTTTAGATGATCAATGATCCTTCTTTTCAGGAGTGATTCCATTAACTTGACTACAATTCATGTTAAACTCACTGGCCTGTAATATCCAACCCCACCACCTACCCCATATCAATGAGTATGGGATAGATAGCACCCCTTGTCTCTCTTGTCAATTTTGTTTATTAAGTTTTTGATAATTACAAACATAGGTATAATTAACAAACATAGGTACAGTTAATGGTAGCAGTAGTAGAATGCATTTGAGATTAAAGAATGGTTTTGTGTGAAATCAAGAGTAGACATGTGCAGGATGAAAAAATTCGTTTAGTTTAGTTTTGTTTCGATTCGTTATTTAACTTAATTCGTTTAGTTAAATTCATGGCATTCATTACATTCGTTTTCGGAATTCGTTTCGTTTCGTATTCGAATTCGAAAAAATTCGACCGCATTCGAAAAAATTCGACCGTATTCGAAAAAAAACTATCAAATTCGAAAAAATTCTACCACATTCGAAAAAAACTGTCAAATTCGAAAAAATTCTACCACATTCGGAAAAAACTATCAAATTCGAAAAAATTCTACCACATTCGAAAAAAACTGTCAAATTCGAAAAAATTCTACCACATTCGAAAAAAACTGTCAAATTCGAAAAAATTCCACCACATTCGAAAAAAACTATCAAATTCGAAAAAATTCTACCACATTCGAAAAAAACTGTCAAATTCGAAAAAATTCTTACTACATTTGAAAAAACTATCAAATTCGAAAAAATTCTACCACATTCGAAAAAAACTGTCAAATTCGAAAAAAACAATAACTGAATTTGAAAAAGTAAACTATATATAACCATTTTGCAAAATTTGAAATTCGTATAGAATGAAATCGAATTCCAATAGAAAAGATTAGGATAGAATAGAAAGTATAAAAGAATAGCATAGAAAAACAATAGATCAGAATAGAAAAAAATATAATATATTGCA